>NC_079212.1:118989585-119227085 GCF_029633865.1 Lampris incognitus
TCCAAGATGTAGGCTGTGCAAAGACGCCCCTGAGACAGTCCAGCACTTAATAAAGGGGAAATGTACACTAAAAGGCATAACCAAGTGGCTGGCATAGTGTACAAGAACATCTGTAGTGAATATACACTCACTGGCCACTTTATTAGGTACACCTTCCTAGTACCGGGTTGGACCCCCTTTTGCCTTCAGAACTGCCTTAATCCTTCGTGGCATAGATTCAACAAGGTACTGGAAACATTCCTCAGAGAATTTGGTCCATATTGACATGATAGCACCACGCAGTTGCTGCAGATTTGTCGGCTGCACATCTATGATGCGAATCTCCCGGTCCACCACATCCCAAAGGTGCTCTATTGGATTGAGATCTGGTGACTGTGGAGGCCATTTGAGTACAGTGAACTCATTGTCATGTTCAAGAAACCAGTCTGAGATGATTCGAGCTTTATGACATGGCACGTTATCCTTCTGGAAGTAGCCATCAGAAGATGGGAACACTGTGGTCCTAAAGGGATGGACATGGTCAGCAACAATACTCAGGTAGGCTGTGGCGTTGACACAATACTCAATTGGTACTAAGGGGCCCAAAGTGTGCCAAGAAAATATCCCCCACACCATTGCACCACCACCACCAGCCTGAACCGTTGATACAAGGCAGGATGGATCCATGCTTTCATGTTGTTGATGCCAAATTCTGACCCTACCATCCGAATGTCGCAGCAGAAATCGAGACTCATCAGACCAGGCAACGTTTTTCCAATCTTCTATTGTCCAATTTTGGTGAGCCTGTGCAAATTGTAGCCTCAGTTTCCTGTTCTTAGCTGACAGGAGTGGCACCCGATGTGGTCTTCTGCTGCTGTAGCCCATCTGCCTCAAGGTCCGACGTGTTGTGCATTCAGAGATGCTCTTCTGCATACCTCGGTTGTAATGAGTGGTTATTTGAGTTACTGTTGCCTTTCTATCAGCTCGAACCAGTCTGGCCATTCTCCTCTGACCTCTGGCATCAACAAGGCATTTTCGCCCACAGAACTGCCGCTCACTGGATATTTTCTCTTTTTCGGGCCATTCTCTGTAAACCCTAGAGATGGTTGTGCGTGAAAATCCCAGTAGATCAGCAGTTTCTGAAATACTCAGACCAGCCCGTCTGGCACCAACAACCATGCCACGTTCAAAGTCACTTAAATCACCTTTCTACCCCATTCTGATGCTCGGTTTGAACTGCAGCAGATCGTCTTGACCATGTCTACATGCCTAAATGCATTGAGTTGCTGCCATGTGATTGGCTGATTAGAAATTTGCATTAACGAGCAGTTGGACAGGTGTGCCTAATAAAGTGGCCGGTGAGTGTAGACTGGAAGTCCAAAAGGGAGACACGGCCAAAGGTGATTGAGAATGTCAGCGCTAAGATCCTGTGGGATTTCAAGTTTCAGAATGACAAGCAGGTGCTGGCTAACCAACCAGAGATTGTGGTGGTGGACAAGGAACAGAAGACAGCAGTAGTTATCAATGTAGCAATCCTGAGCGATGGCAACATCAGGCACAAAGAACATAAGAAGGTACAGAAATACCAAGGGCTTAAGGAAGAACTAGACCGGATGTGGAGATGAAATCCACAGTAGTCCCAGTGGTAATAGGAGCACTAGGGGCTGTGACGCCCAAACTGGGAGAGTGGCTCCAGCAGATTCCAGGAAAAACATCTGAGGTCTCTGTCCAGAAGAGTGCGGTCCTAGGAACAGCGAACATACTGCACAGAAGCCTCAAACTCACAGACCTCTGGCAGAAGCTTGAGGAAGACACACACAACCCAAAAAAGGGCAAGAGGGATATATATAGATCTCACACACACACACACACACACACACACACACACACACACACACACACACACACACACACACACACTTCTGCATTAAAAAGACATGAATTCTAATTTTAAGGAACTTAAGGCTGATGTACACTCAAAATGAAGCAGCACTTTTTGAACAAAAACACATTTCGAACAGAGACAAACACCAATACTTGGTGTGTTGTTTGTGCAGTGTGATGAGTTCAAGCACCTGGTGTGAACAACCCACCAGTATGCATGCAGTTCATAGACCTCCCTTGTGTGCAATTTGTACAAATATAATATGATTACTTGCGTCACGGATGATCGGTGCCTCGAATGCCTCAATCAACTGCGCCTAGCTGCAAGGTTGAACCATAATCGTTTTGCGCCCCACAGCAATGTGGAATGACATGACAAGGAACAATCGGTTCATTTTGAGTATATTAACAACGGTTTTAGGGGACATGTTCACAGGTGTTTCTCTTTCTTTTTTGTGAGCTCTTTCATTGTTTCAAGTGTACTGCCCGCCTTAAGCAAAAGGTAGAAATGTTGGTACAGTTGTGAGTACTGGTGAGTATTGGGCCCACTTCAAGCACTTTATATGTACTTTTTCCACTATGAGATACATTAGGAGAATCTGGCAAGATGTGTGAATTCAACCATTTCACTTTTGTCCCAACGCTTGAATTAAAAAGCAGAGTTCAAGAACAGCATGGTCTTTTCTCTAGAGCAGCTGAATGAACAGGTTTGCATGGTGAATGATTGCTCTGATGACTGAAAACAATAGCTTTTCAATTTGGTTGAGGTATGTGAAAATCACAAAAAAGTGTCCGATGGACATCGGGGGGGGAACCCCAACAACAACAACAAACTGAGTTTGCCAGAAAAAAACAAAAACTGCAAATGAGCCTCTTTCTGGGGTATGAAATTTCCTTTCCCTCTCTATGAGGGAAAGGAAGACAGCTTTCTTTTTCGGGTGAAACTCTGCAGGAGGATTTCTCCATGTGTCTGATTTTGTCCCTGATTAAGACTGGCTGAGCCCGTTGCTCATTTGGCAGTGAGCTGCAAGGTGTGGAGAGCCACAAACATTCACACAGAACCTGATTTAATTGTGCCAGCATGTGGAGAGCCAAAGTTGCACAGCTGCATCAGGAGGACTGCTTAATGACACAGTAATTACCCTATATATTGTCACAATCAGTATTTAAGTGCACATGCTTAACCTCTGTGTGTCTCTCTCTCTATAGCTGCTTTCAAACATACATTCCTTAACATTGTCGGAATGATTGTTCTGGTAATACCGGTGGTTTCCCCCATTCACCCATACAATTTCTATCTGTACAATAGCATTTGTTCACACGATACGACAGTGCCTTCTGTCTCATTCCCGGCTGCAAGAGGTCTTTTTGTCGTAAACGACAGCATCTGTAACGCAAATGTTATTCTTTCTATCTATCTATCTATCTATCTATCTATCTATCTATCTATCTATCTATCTATCTATCTATCTATCTATCGTTTCAGCATTCTCAATTTTTCATATACTTAACGGTTGCCTACTACACAGCTGCCTATTGATTTCCTCTTCTGCGCAGAATAAAATAAGTTTTCTTTTAATGGGCAATTTCAAGTAAATTTAAAATATGATCTTACTTTGCTGGTTCACACATAAACCTCTTGTTTCAGACAAATGCCTGCCGTGAACAAGTCACAGATACAATCCCCGTGAGTGGTTCACTCACTCCTGTGTCTTAGTATAGCAATCTGACAGTGTTTGTTAATCGTTGTTTGGTAATGTTTTTGTAAATAATACAAGGTCGAGTCAGCAAATTGCCGATATAACTTTTACGGAATATCGCAATCACACATGAAACTGACACATAAAATTGGGGGAAAGTTAAGGGTTAGGCGGCATGTGTGAATGCAACTTATCTCTCTCTCCCTCTCTGACCACACACGCACGTGTGCGCGCACACACACATGCATATACATACACAGTAATGCAGTCATGCACACACGTAACCACAAACCCAAATTTCACTGCATCCAGATAAAATAAATATATAAATAAAGAGAGTTTAGGGACTGCCGATCCATATTCAAGTACTCTGGAAAGGTGTGGTGGAGGGATCTGCTGCAGGGACAAATTACAGTGCCGAGGAATTTCTTGTTGCATCCCAGCTGGTCTTTCACAACAGGGGAGCAGCTCTTCACGCCTTCAAACCTGCACAGATCCTCCACTCTGCTCCTCTCCGCCCTCCCTGCCCAGTAGCCTGTTGGTTAAAGCCACTTAGCAGGCAGCTGGAAAAGATCCTTGAGAATACTCACTACGCTGCCAGAGGGCTGTTCAAATATTTACCCCCGGATAACATTTCCTCCAAGGCCTTAACCTGTGCGCAGCCATTAATGGGTTTGTTTTCTTAATACCTATGACTGTTTGCCTTCACTGTTGCTTAAATGAAGTGCCCCAAGTTGAAGTGTGCGTTTCCATTTCACCTTATCCTGATAAATTAATTAGTATGCACAATAATATAGGGGAGAAAATGGGCCCTCAGACAGACAATGGGTTAAATTACTGTGTCACAATTCATTAAGGGGAATGCCTCAGTTCTTATACTTCCCTAATGCCTGCAGATAATGAAGAAAGCACGACTGAATATATGTTATTTGCCCCTCAATGAATTCACATGTGGTTTGTCTGTCTGCTCAGGGTTTACTTAATCTTTTGGGTTCACCTTAAACGAAAGAGAGCAGGGGTATGTATCAGCTATTAGGGGGCTCTGGACCTTTATTGATTATCTCCAGGCTTCAGGTGGCTGTAAAACAGCAGGTGAAGCGTCTGCTCTGTGAGAGCACAGAGGCAAGTTGTAAAAGGGAAGCGCGAGCAGGGCCTCTCTTCACATAAAGTGACTCAAAACTGCCGCTTCCTGGGCTCTCCGTCCTGATCAACTCATCTTCCAAGTTAGTGAGGCACGAAAATGCTAATCTGGTGTTTAAAAGGCCTTTAATTTGCTGTCATCTTTGAGTGTTAAAATCATCATAAGCTAAATAATTCTAGCCCTCGCACGTTCTAACTGTTTTTTTACACTGATTATGATTATATGCAAATGAATGGCCAGATATAAACTGGCAATACGTAAAAACACCACTATGATTTTAGAAACAACCATGTAAATATCTTTATCAGGTTATCATCACTGGCTAAAATCGAATTAGTGGTAAGCATGACTCATTCAAAGCACCTAGATTTTTCCTCAATCTCTCGATTTATTAATACATGTAAATGGCATAGACCACTTAAAATCGTTTTTTTTTTAAATTGTGCTTGTAAAAGGACACCAGATGCGATCAGTGAAGGTTGTTTGAATAATACATTCATTCATCCATTATCCAAACCGCTTATCCTTGCTCAGGGTTGTGGGGATGCTGGAGCCTATCCCAGCAGTCATTGGGCGGCAGGCGGGGAGACACCCTGGACAGGCCGCCAGGCCATCACAGGGCCAACACATTCACCCCTCGGAACATTTAGTATGGCCGATTTACCTGGCCTGCATGTTTTTGGACTGTGGGAGGAAACCGGAGCACCCGGAGGAAACCCACGTAGACATGGGGAGAACATGCAAACTCTACACAGAGGATGAGCCTGGATGACCCCCAAGGTTGGACAACCCCGGGGCTCGTACCCAGAATCTTCTTGCTGTGAGGCAACCACGCAAACCACTGCGCCACTGTGCCACCTGAATAATACAAAGATAGTGAATTATCAAGTTTTTGAAATTTGAAATGGGTAACAGCTATCGACCAGGTGGATACGTGTACCTTAAAAAAATGAATATGGAGCAATGCAACATATTATGTATATCATGGCAATGTCAGCATTCCTAACAGACTTTACCACAAATGAAAACATAGAACAGACTTGACTGGAAAGCGGAGGGGACTTCCCTTGATAGCATTCATAAAAAAGATCTTAAGTCAAAACTTAAAAAAAATGTTAGACACTTGGCGAGACGCCCTCTCAAATTTGCACAATTTCCAAAAAAAATCTCATTGTGTTGCTTTTGAAACACTGGAATTGTTTTTAATCACCTCTATTCATTTCATTTTTCCATTCTTCTTTTGTAATGAAGGGTGATGTCAAGTCGTTCAATTGTTTATTGTTTAAGTTGCTCAATGTTCAGTTTCCTGTCTGCCGTTACATACAATGGACAGTTAGCTAGCTGGCTAAAAGTTAACTGTCCGATAACCTCTCATGGGATGGTGTTCTTCAGTAACACATGGAAAAAGTAATTACAAAACACAAAGACAGGCAGAGAAAATGATCAGACATGCTTACTTGAGGACTGTGACTGCCACGATCGGGCAGTGACAAAAAGAAGCATTGGAAAAGCTGACATACCATAGACCAATTATACCTGGGCTTTGGAACAAGACTTGGTCTAAACCTAGTCTTGTTCTATTAGTATATGGTTGGACCGTGTATGGTCAATGTTAAAAATTGTGGCCAAGAGGGATAATCAGTGGTAGTGTCTATAATGTGAATTCCTGGATATTAAATGTATATATCTTTAATTTTTGGTAGTGGTACCAGTAATATTTGTTGTTAACAATGTACTGAAGTAGCATATCACATGTCATGGTTAAGCTATGTTCGAGTTAAAAAAAAAGAGTTAAGAATGCAGTTGCAAGAAAAATACTTTCACTCATATGTTTGATTTGAAAGAGAACTTAATTTAATTGTAAGTATACCTATTCTAATTATCTGTTAACGCCCCCTCCTCTTTTATCTGTTTCTATTTGTGGATGTCTCTCATTTTTCTGACTCACTCTGTATCGACAGGGGAATTCACAAAGAATGGATCAGGGCTGCTGATAGCACCATGAATTGAGCATCACTTGCAACCACCATCTGCCCTGTCTCAAGGTCAAATTCACAAAAGATATTGTGCGAAAGATATCACAGCTCAAACACACCCATAAAGTTTTGCAGCTCAGTGCATTTGTCCTTGTTTTGCATCTGATGCAATTAACCATGTGGCAAAATATAAATGGTGGATTTGTGTTAAGAACACAGTAGGAAGGCTCCATGTCATCCTTGATGTCACCAAATATAGCAAGAATTGTTTGACCTGGCAGCCTGTATCTGCAAATGATTTCGGGCTCAGATAGATCGAAAAGTTATATTCTTCTGTGAAATATAAGCTTACAAGCACACTTGGCATGGTGATGCCTTCGCCTTGCTACAATCACTGCTGCAATGATCAGTGGAAAGTCATGGCGTGACACCCCTTATAAATGCACTTCAGCTACTACCAACTCTGTGAAGATGCTAATAATTTTGACTCTAACTGCGTGTGGCTATTAGTGCTGGTGTTTGTGAATTGGAGGGTTGTTTTTTTTTGCAATGATGCTCATTTGCATAGAAAAGGGTCAATTTTTTCACCAAATGTATGTATATTACCTAATTTAAATAGGTGCAAATAGCACCCCTGCACTGAGACGCTAGTTGTTTAGCAGTACAGTTAGGGGTGCATTTCACCCTTTGTGGGTGCTTTGAGAATTACATGGTTTCTTTTTGTCTTATTTGTGCAGGTTTAGCGGCTGCAAAAGTCATGCAATCCTTTTGCGGGTTCGCCCGCAAATGTTTTGTTAGAGTGATTGTTATTTGGGGAACTTTAACTGTGCACTCTCCCTTATGCCTCTCGGCGATCAGCCGACCAACCATGTAACTTGAGTGACATTGGGGGTCACCTAATCCACAAGCCCAATCGTGTCAAACTGATCACTCAGTCAGTCACTCAAACTATGATCAGTCAGTCAGTCAGGGACATTTGCATATGTAGGGCTGGCTGTAATGCAGCCCTACATATGCCCTTATTCCAAACCATTTAAACCCTATTACCGTTTAACCTGATTACTTCTAAAATTCAATAACCCGATCATTAACTACTAAGTTATTGATTGGTCTCCATGTAGACAAACTCATTGCTGGGTTTTAAACTAGCTGTTGGGAAGGATTGATTTTGCAGATCACTAAGTATTTTAGATATCTCAGTAAACAGTCTATTCCCCATCTTATCCACACTTGCTTCTTTAGGTAGGATGATCATCAGGCCACTTTCCCTTACTTAGCTGGAGGTGTCATTACTTTCTCACACCTCACAGCATGAACGAGAAGCTCATTCTCATGGCAGCATATTGTTTCCTGCAGAATACCATCTGCAGTTTTTGGTTCTGGCTGTGCAGTTTCTGCTGGACACATTACCAAGGGAATGCACGCTGACTCTCAGACTGTTTTAATCGGAAATTCACATTAAAATAATAAAACAAATAAATACAAAAATAACAATAATGCACACTCCTGTTCACAGGTAGGCAACAGGTCTTGCCAGGCTACAAACTTTAAAACGCTATTTCCAAGTAAATATGTTGTCAAGAAGATACAACAGTGGACCACCAATTAAGTAGCATTAATTACAGCCAATGGAGGGAACTGAAGCCACTCTGACAAATTTATTATTTGATTTGACCGAGGCTGTCAGTGTCATATTTGACCCACAAACAGGCCACTGGTCATTACCATTGTGCAAGGGTAAAAAGCCACTTTTTGTCATTAACGCCTTTCATGTGTGTGTGTGTGTGTGTGCGTTTAAATATGTTGGGTGGGGGCTCACCTGAACGCAAAATCAGTGAGGTGTCACAAATGGCGGCAGAGACCAAGCCGAAGTGTCTGTAGAGAGGGTAGCACAGGACTCTCCGTCCAAATGATACCAAGACTTCCCGCATGGAACAGTATGTCTAAATGACAGAGGATGAAACTCACTGAACACAAAAGACAGATCCCGCTCATTCTGACACAGGCCGATGTGGGCCACAAAAAAAAAAAAAAAGCTCCGGTTTTCGCCAGAGAGACTCGATTACAGGAGCTCCTCGCTCCCCCTCCCTCCACTCCACCAGTGTGAATTGCAGTCATTGGTGTGCTAATTACTCTTAACAACTCCTCGTTTATAGAGTGGGCAAAAATAAGGCTCAGAACCATTAAACACCTCAGCAGCCCTTGCCCTTTCGGTGGCTACTGCTCCTTAATCACCGTGTTAACTCTGGGATTTTCCCTGCTCCACTGCTGGACAAATACCCTTGAGACAGAGAGATTTTTTTTATCCTTCTCGTTCTCCAAATTTTTTTTCTCCCCGTGGCTTGTTAAGCATGTGTAGTGAGCTTGCCAGTGGGTGTCATCGGGGATCACGCGCTCCCTCAGGCTTATTTAGCAGGAGTGTAAATAAGGTCTCCGCTCCTGTGGGGTGCGCTCAGCCAAACCGGCGCAGCCGACTTGGGATGAGTAAACACGTGGTTGGGAGGGGGGTGGAGTAAGAGAGGGGATAAGTAGTTAAGGGTGGAGAAAGAGAGAGAGAAAAAGAGCACAAATGGAATGAGAAAAAAGAGAGATAGAGATAGAAAGAGAGACAGAGAGAGAGAGAGAGTGAGAGTGAGAGAAGAATCCAATGCAGGGCAGAACACAAAGGATAGAATGGAAGATGGGGAGAGGAAGATAGTGGGAGGGGGCTTGTCAGTGAGAGCCGACAACTCTGTTGACTGAGTGTTGAAGGGCCTCCAGGCAGGTGGAGACTGTCACTCACACCTCCTTCCTTATCACTGTCATGGGGAAACTGCTACTTCGCACACTGCAGTCAAGGTCTCAGATACAACCCCCAACCTCCACCCACTCAACACACCTCCCACTGTCAGGTTTAATGGTCCAAATGAGGGGATTTCAGGGCTGCTGCTCTCTGAGGTGTAAGACAAGCTGTGCCCACATGTCCTGAGACATTCTTGTCTCCAATACCATTTTCTCTGTCTCTCTGTCTCTCTAGCTCACACACACACACACACACACACACACACACACACACACACACACACACACACACACACACACACACACACACAGAACAAGTTTGGGAGTCATCACGTGACCCGTCATTAACTCTTTCAGCTTGAGGCAGACACATAGTACCTCTGCTTTTAAGGGGGCCACAATAAATTCCGCCATGTCTACCAACAGTCAAAACCAGTTCAACTCCTACTAAACCCTATGGATCCTTAACACAGATCAAGAGTTTTCCGGGTGACTGCTCCTTTAATGCTTATCCCCCTTCACATATCTACACAGCATGTAGACAAACATGCTACACAAGCCTGGAAACAATATACACAAACCCTCATGTGAACTGGCGGGGGTCAAATCATTTGGCAGTCGTGATAATATTTCCTCTCACCCACCCACAAACCCATACAGCAACATCCTTCAGCAAACAGACCAGATAACATTCACAGCTGTCTGCCAAGCAGTGCATATCTGAATGAAATATCTGCATATGCTACTGAAACTTGACTTGGGCCTGGATTAGACAGGCTGGAATCAATAGTGACCCTGAATACTGAATGAATTTCATTTAATATAATATCCTCCCCACAGGAGGATATTATATTAAATGGAAAGCTGAGATCTACTGTTTAATTTTTTATTTTTTTTATTAATCTCTAAATGGATGAGTTTTATTTTTAAGACACATCTTGTTTGTCAGCATCAGCCATTCACTATATTTAGTACTTTGGGTAATGTGCTCTTCCTGTCTCACCTCCAGACAGCAGAGAGTTCCACTTAGTTTTCTGATGGTCCACGGTGACTCTACCTAAAAGAAGACGGATGACCACATATCAGTGAATGTTTATATGCAAACAAATAACCCAGTCATAAACCAATAAAAGCATTGCTCTATGACTTTATGCATGTTCAATAATCCAGATAAGAAAATCACAGAAAGTTGAATCAGTTCATCTGGACACAACGTTTATTGAGAGATAAATTATTCATCACTTATCTAAGTGACCTCTTCAGCCTCAACTAACTGCAGGTATCCCTACCCTTATAAACAATAGAGTGGCATAATGACTGAAAACAACAATTGGTTTCATATGCCATATGCAAATTGCTGTGAGCATTAACTAGTTTCAATGGCCATGTGTACTATTCACAGGGGAATGGGGATAGTTTCAATCACAGCATTGTAAAATGGCGACAGATATACGCTTAGGTGCCCCCCCCCCCGCCCCAAGATGTGCACAAGGATGTGTACATCCTTGATAGGGAGGGACGCTGGTTTGAACAGGAAGTCAAAGAGGCCGTCTATGTGAAGAGGGAACGACCATCACTGAACCGGGGGGGGGGGGGTATAAGGTGGGGATACCTGCATCAGTTGAGACTGAAGAGGTCACTTAGATGAGTGGCTACATTTACATGCACAATTAAGTCGAGCTATGGTTATAGCTCGATTAGGCCATGTAATTGGACTACTGTCGTTGTCCCAGTATACAAGAACCGGGCAAGAATCGATTTATTGACAGAAGTACTATGTCCGCCCCCAGTATGGTAGGTGGCGATATGCCCCCTTTCAGCTGGTTGCTATTGGACCTTCTTGCGGTTGACCTACTGCGTCACATACCAAACAAGCGACAAACAAGTTAGCAAGCGACAAGCGGGTTCCATGTCGAGCGGTGAAAACATGGACAACTTTACAGTGCTGTACATTTCATTGCTGCCACTTGTTTAGTTGTTTTTCATTGCATTGCAGTAGGCCTGTTTGAGGTGCTTCCACCGGGCACAGATTTGCTCGGGGGTTCTTTTAAATCCCGCTTCGCCCAACTTCTCCGCCACTTCCTTAAACAGTTCACCATTCCGCGTTCTCCTTCCATCCATGTACTTTAGGATATTCAATTCCTTTAGCTTAGCTGACACAGTATAAAGTTTGTCCCCTTATCTGTCATCTGTCCAGAATTGTGTGGTTCTCGCTCTAGCACTTGCCGTGTTGATACTGTTTTTTTTTAAATTTTAGAATATCTTTATTACATTTTTGTATACAACACAAAACACAAAAGCTCAGACACGAAATGACAAAATGAGCAAGTAAATAAAAAATAGTGGGCATTATTTCCATCCCCAACGCCCACCATCCCCTACAACAGAGAAAGGCAACATCAAATAAATAAATATGTAAACAAAATGCAAGATTACCGGAAAACTGGTTTTTCAATAAAAAAAGTACAGGGACATGCTAGGCCGGTTGAGGAAACCCTTGTAATATGGAAGATGACAGCGTAGGTCCAATGTGTTGATACTGGTCCGGGTGAAAGACCACCACAGGAACTATAGATCATGCGCAGAACACCTAGCCCAGTTCAGGGCTGATTGAAGCGTATACATACCAGAGTAAATCAATCCCTAACCGCATTATCTAGGTGTGTTAGTCCAAATTCGAGAAATTCGATTTAGTACGATTTCAGCTGGACTAACGGGTTTACATGCATTTAAAAGTCCAGTTTTCGTTAGACTAACACAATAAATCGACTTTTTCCAACATCAGGTAAACGTACTGAGTGATGAAACGTTACTCTCAATAAACATTGTGTCCAGATAAACTGATTCAACTTTCTGTGATCATTGCTCTGTGAGTTTGGAAACAGTCATCGTCACCTTCTTAAAATAATGGCCTAAGTCTTATTGTCAAGTTTTTCAAAAACAGCATAAACTGAAACAAATATAGAACATATGATAGTTCTTAATCATTTCACACAAAAAGGTTATGACAATATATGACTATTGAAGTACACATAATGCTGTCTGTCAATTATTAATTGACAGACAGCGTTATTTATTCTGTTTTTTGAAAAACTTGAAAATATGACTTAGGCCATCATTTTAAGAAGGTGACATCATGTAAATGGCTAATTGCTGTCAGGATGATGTGGAAATGCAGGTAAGGATAGCCTAATTGCGGCACCTAGACTTTGCAAAATGTATCGGTTTCATGGCACATGTAAGTCACAGTCGACTTATCGGCTTTTTGAAAGTGCGCATGCAAAGGAACAGCAGACACAGTGAACCCAATATTTTCTGGGGGGGCACAACAAATTGCCTCGTTTTTAGGGAGACTTGGGGGTGGGGGGGTGGGGGTTAAGCAGTTGGGTCTTTCTACCACTACAAACTGAACTGGAGTGAGGCAGGGGATTCCCTTGATATTCTTAATAATATAAGACATACGATTGAAAAAAAAAACTGTTCAAAAAGGTAGTTAACCTTTTAATTTTTTTCGAGCTGAAAACATGTTGGTATTTCCCTTGGATGTCAAAACCGATTGTGCTGGTGATAAATTGAACAGTAATGAGACCGCATGATATGGGGGAGAAAAAAATCCATACGATCTTTCTTTCAGGGTAAACTGCACATTACAATTGACCCCCTCCTATTACCTACGTCATAAGAGGCCATTAAAGATACTTATGCCCAATACTGCAAAGCCAACACACATGGAGTCCAGCGCTTTAGACCAACAAAATATGATTTGGGTAGAAAGGTGCTATAACGACATTAAGGAAATAAACTCTCTGGGTAGATGTCTGAGAAACTGGGCTGTGGCGTCGTATTAGAGCACCTTCAGGACCCGCTCACCACCCACATTCTTGGCTAGCTCTCCATTCCTTTTTTTTTTTGCCTTTTACATGTGAGTGGGTGTAGATGTAGCGAATTCAAGGGGGCAGCTGGGTATCGAACCCAGGTGGCGCGCATCACGGGTGACTGCACAAACCAGTCAACTAAAGGGTCTGACCTGTTAGCCAAGGGCTAGTGAGTCTAGTCATCCATAGTTGTTACATAGACAGGCTAAAAAAAAAAGACTGTTTACTTACTTTTTAAAGACCACCTAGTCTTTAAAGGCAAAGTTTCAACTGTACACAATTTACAAAAATCTACAGTCATGTTGCTTTTTAAAACATTGACATCTTATTAATGCATCACTCTTCAATCATGTGTTTTCCATTGTTCATTTATGATAAAGGTTGTTTAACTGTGTTTACTGTTAGAATCACAAACTCTGGTGGCACCCCAGTGGCTCAACTGGTAGAGAGTGTACCACACAGGCTCAGGCTTTATTGTGACATCCTAGGTTCAAGTCGGGCTCAGGACCTTTGTCACATGTAATCCCCCACTCTGTTTCCTGTTAGTCTAAACTGTCCTATTGATATAGGCTACATGCCAAAATATATGACATAATCCGTATATGGTGAACACAACTGGTTACAATGCTGATGTTCATTTTGTAATGGTTTACCGTCTGCATACTGCGTACACAGAACCGGTTAGCTGGTTGACAGCTAACTTTAAGACAGGATGGCAAGTAGGAATGCTCGTGTTATGGCGCTCTCCAATAACATGTAAAACAATCAAAAATACGTGGAAATGTACCATATACTAATTATTAGAAGAAGCAAGGTACAGTATACCTGGGTTTTAAGGAAATTAGATTATTTCAAACCAAGTAAACCCCTTAATGAAAATATTCGACTTAAACACTTTACGCGCAGTAATCTGGTCCTTGGTTTCAGTGTAAATGTACTCGGTGTCTATTGTGCAAACACAATCCAGTCATCAACCACTGCCATGAGGTTACATTCATATCCAGTTTAGGCAAAAGCATGACTAGTGTCTGACTTGGACACTTGCATAGTGTGTGTGTGTTTTTTTTTTTCATTTAAATCGGGGCCCAGAAAAATCCTTTGGAAATTCTTCTGAAATCTCAAAGTTATTACGTCCCAAATGCTGACTCAAGGGTTCACATGCATAACTTAATACAAGTAGTTTTGCTTTGGACTTTGACGCAACATTCTGCGTTATGCAATATTCCTGTCCTTTTTTTTTAATCAGCATTCATTTTTGCCTCATTTTGCTTTATTCCCACTGATAATAATCTATCTGCAACAATGAAATAGATCCTGTTCACTTCTCCTTCTACCTTGGGAGGGACACATTAAGAAGCCTGGAGTGAGCCCTTGGATCTGGTGGTAATCTCTTAAGGCTCTGCATGAAAGACAAGGGGTCTAAAGGATTTGAGGATAGAGGGCTTCAACATCCAAGGCTAAGTGCTGCTCGGGAGGAGTTGCCTATGCACATTATGCATGCACACGAACACGCACACACAGATACTTACATTATGTTCCCCCTCCGTAGTGCGCACTGCGTAGGCATAGGCCAGGATGATGTCCACCAGGCTGAGCCAGACTTGGTGACGAGACGCCTTGCTCAACAGGTAGGAGTGATTGGGAAATTGCCTCATTTGCGCCTTCTCATCATCGTTGAAAGACACAACTGCACAAAACAAAAACAAACCATGCAACAAGGATCAAGACATTTCACATCAAGTCTTCACAGTCCTATGGAGCAGTGGTGCCTTAAAGAGAGGTTTCAGTGCATTTCTTGATTTTCACGCCACAGAACTGACTAACTGTTGCTTTGTGAAAGAGACATCTGCTTAATTGGGATATGGCGAGCCTAATGAGGTCACACCAACTTCATCTAATTTAAGCGATCTGCTTCTCTCTTTATTAAGACCAATCTAAAGTATAGTATGTAGGAACATTCACAAACCCAACCCCTTTCTTCTTTCTGCAGCTTAACAACCAGCTGAAAGTGATTCTTTCTCTGCAGGAGAAGAGTATAGTCCCTGCGCTGCATCCACGATGTGGAAGAGTACTGGTGGCGGTACGCAAATGTAGACTCATAAATACGCAATTGTGCATGCTCAAATGCTCTCCATCACACACACAGGCAGACACATATGAGCACACTCGTACACATACCCACACACTCCTTTCAAAATGCCCTGTGTGGCTGCAGTGGGAGACTGACTGCTGGGAAGGAGATTCCTGCTGCATTACGTCAGGGTTTTATTTCCCTGCAGATGCTACCTGAGCGGCCCCGACAGCGCAGCTGCAGCAGCGGAGCAGAGCCAAGCAGAACACACACACACACACACACAGACCTTGGCGCACGTGCAACCCTGATTATATACGCTCCGCCATGAATGCGTGCATGCAGGCAGACGAACCTGAGGGCACAAATTTCATTCACATATGCACACGTTCTGCCTGTCTCTCCATCTTTCTCCAGAACACACAAACATAAAAACACATGCTGGTAGCAGGGACATGCATGCACTCAAACACACAAAAATGCATGCACAAACTCACACAATAAACCGACTCTCCTGGGAGTTTGCTCAGGACGTGGGGGAAAAACCGAGTAACCCAGCAGCCCAGCGGCCCATATTCAGTTGTCTCCCTTAGCGCTAACTCGTGAGGTAGGAGGCTGGTGTGGGAGAAGCGGTTTCCTTTTTCTCACCATTGGGAGAATGTTGATAAAATTCAGCACTTGTCATGATGCTGTAAAAAAATGACTACAACATTCTGCGAGTCGTCATTAATTAAAAATGACATTGGGGATCTCAACAGCTACAAGCGTCCCATTAGTTTTTAATGTTTTCTCTTTTTGTGTATGTTTTTTGGGGGAGGGCATTTTCAAAGGGACAGATGATATCAAGGAACACAGTTTCTGACTCCTGCATTATTTTGGCAAAGAAATCATATTGTGATTATTTTACTTAACACAGTAATAATGATAAGCATTGCATTACATTTCATGGAGTTGCAGATTTTCTTATGCAAATCAGAGTGGATGACAAAAAGGCTTTTCTTTAAAGTCATTTAATATGTAGACAAGAAATTGAGAATAGCACTGGGATACCTTTTGAGGGAGCTCATTCAAACACCCTTATCACTTTGGAAACAAGACTAGGTCAAAACCTAGTAAATGGTTGGACCGTGTATGGTCAATGTTTGAAATTGTGGCTAATTTGTTATATGAATAGTCAGTGGTAGTGTCTATAATGTGAATTCCTGGATATTAAATGTTCATCTGCAATGGTCCCAGTAATATCTGTTGTTAAAGTGTGCTGAAATAGCATATCACATGACATGGTTAAGCTACATTTGAATATAAATGCAGTTGCAAGAACAATACTTTCCACTCATATCTTGTAATATTTGATTTGAAAGAGAACTTAATTGAACTATAAGTATACCTTAACTCACCCTTCTCTTTCATCTGTTTCTATCTGTGGATGTCTCTCATTTTTCTAAGACTCACTCTGTAATGACAGGTGCATTCACAAAGAATGGACTGCAGCCGCTGATAGTTCCATTAATTGCGCATCACTTGCAACCGCTATTTGCCCCAACCCAAGGTCCGATTCACAAAACATATTGTGCTAATGATATTACAGTGCAAACATGTCCACTTGCAGTCCATTTGCACTTGCCTGCAAACTTGCAAGCGAGTGCACTTTTTTGCGCAATTTGCTCTTGTTTTGCGTCTGATTGCAATTATCCATGTGGCAAAGTATAAATGGTGGATTTGCATCAAGAACCAGTAGGCAGGCTCAAAGTCATCCTTGATCAAATATAACGAGAATTGTTTAACCTGGGGCGTCCAGGTGGCGTGGCGGTCTATTCCGTTGCCTACCAACACGGGGCTCTCCGGTTTGAATTCTCGTGTTACCGCCGGCTTGGTCAGGCGTCCCTACAGACACAATTGCCTGTGTCTATGGGTGGGAAGCCAGATGTGGGTATGTGTCCTGGTCGCCCCTTGCCTCCTCTGGTCGGTCAGGGCACCTGTTCAGGGGGAACTGGGGGGAATAGCATGATCCTCCTATGCGATATGTCCCCCTGGCGAAACTCCTCACTGTCAGGTGAAAAGAAGCAGCAGGTGACTCCACATGTATCGGAGGAAGCATGTGGTAGTCTGCAGCCCTCTCTGGATCAGCAAAGGGAGTGGAGCAGAGATCAGGATGGCTCAGAAGAGTGGGGTAATTGGCCAGATACAATTGGGGAGAAAAAAAAGAATTGTTTAACCTGGCAAACTGTATCTGCAAATGATTTCGGTCTTTGAAATTAATAAGTGATATTCTCCTGTGAAATATCCACTCACGAGCATGCCTGGCATGACGATGCCTTTGCCTGGCTACAATCACTGCTGCCACGATCACCAGAAAGTCTGGGCATCAGTTACCACCAACTCTCAAAAAGACGGCAGTAATTCTCACTCTGTGTGTGGTTGTTAGCGCTAGTGTATTGCAATGAGGTTCATTTGCATAGAAAGGGGCAATTTTGCACCAAAAGTAAGTAAGTATATTACCTAATGTAAATATGAGCAAATAGCACCACTGCACGGAGACACTATTTGCTTGGCAGTGCAGTTAGAGGTGCATTATTCCCTTTGCGGGTGCTCTGGGAATTACACGGTTTCTTTTTGTCTTATTTGTGCAGATTTAGCGGCCACAAAAGCCGCGCATTACTTTTGTGAATTTGCCAGTGAGTGTTTTGTCAGAGTGATTGTTATTTGGGGTGCTTGGTGCGCTCTCCCTCATGCCTCTTGGCGCTCGGGCCGACCAATCGGTTAACTTCAATAATGTTGTTGGTCATCTGATCCAGCAGCCCAATCATGTTAAACATGATCAGTCAGTCACTCAGTCGGTCAGCAATATTCACATTTTAGGGATGGCCTGCTGGTTCGGTTCAGCCAAAAACAGTAAGCTTTAGTGATTTAGAGACTCGACATGTCAAGACTGACATTTTTGGTGTTTTCAGTAATTTATGCAGCCCCGGCGGAGCGGTGAGCTGACAGTTCCAACAGATTTAATGACTCAATTTCCACCATGTTTAGTTATCTCCACCATGACGCTGACCAATTATAGTAGACATTGCCAGGCAAGGCATAAGGGGCTCAGATGATTGGAGATTAATTTTCGACCCAATTCCTCCAGTTGTAGAGGCAGTCTGTCTTATCATTGCTCTCTCCATGCCCAGATGGCTCTGCTGCGATGGAGTAAATATAGACTGGAACATGGTCCCATAACGTCACATTAGCCAGGGGTCAATATATGACCTTGTACTGGGATAAATGATAGATTACCCAAAGTACCCAAATTGATGTTAACTTTTGAGTATCAGATAAAAGGGTTTTAGAGTCATTACACAAATATGCTTGAATTCAAACTGTAACCCAACATAGGGTATTAGTGTTCTAAAAAAAAACATAAAACAAAAAAACAAAAAAACCCAGACAACCTATTTGGTCAATGGTCAGATTGTCACTTGTGTCTTAGCTTAGCCATAATAAAGTGGTGCAGGTAGGGTGAGAGACTGGGCTGTCAGGTCCACTTAGCCCAGACCAGTGGGTGAAATCACAGCTTCCAGTGGACAGCTGTGGCCTGTCAGTGTGCTGGCCCTGACATGAGGGGAGCACAAAAGGACCATTTTCTACCTCATTAGCACTTGTGTCCACATCCATCTGTCAATTGGCATGTATATAAAAAATTTTCAGAGGTGAAGTTTTTTTTTTTTTGGGGGGGGGGGGAAGAAAAAAAACACACTGGAAGAATTTTAACTTCCACCTAACATAGGCAACAAAAAACAGTTAAAATCATGAGCAAAGCAAACTGCTTAAATTTCTACAACGTCACCATTCTCTGCACTCACTGGAGGCTAATGCTATTCGACCCGTCAATCAAGCCATTAAGTTTAATTTGGCCCATTTATCCACGCCTGGGCTCCTGACTGAGGTACTCTGTCTTAGAATACAGAATGAGGGGAGGGAGTCAACGAGGCAGCAGGGAAACTTAATGTTCTTCAGAGGCTAGACTCTGCCTACCACTAATGGCCCGTGTATCACTGAGTGATGGCTGCTCATCAACGATCAGGCTGTTGCACTGGTGGTAACAGGCTCCTCCTGGTGCGCTCGAGCAGCGCATCCTCCTGTGATAATCCGTTTAATCTGAAGCCTCTCCTGGGTTTACGACATCCATGCGCTAACATAAACTGTGGCTACAAGCCATGTGCCCGCTGAAGCGGTGGAAGTGTTGGAATGAGCCGACTGTTGGGAGAGTGGGATGGTTTGATCGAATTGTCTCTTGAAGTGCTGAGGCCCCAAGAAGCACAGCCATCACTCTGACATGAGAAGCTGAGGGAGGAAATGCCCCTTGGCAGCTTTAACCAACAACACCCCCCCCCCCACACACACACACACACACACACACACACACACATCACAGTAAGCAAATGAGCAGTTGAAAATAGATGCCCTCTAATTAATGGCGCTGAGTCTACTCTGTTTGAAATTGATACAGTGATACTGGGAAGTGACTGTGAGGAGGACTCCTTTTCTCCTTTAACACTCCATGAAAATTCCAGATTTTCATTGGGGTCGAATTCGGTGTGAAAGGGCCTCAGTTTTAAGCCCTAGGAAGTCAGTCATGAGTAACCTATGGTACAGCAGTCTTCTTCGCTATTTGCATACTGTTTTCCTGGTATCATGCCCATGAGAAGTCCACAGAACCCCATTCAATTTGTATTTGACACATCATGTTAAATAAACAACCTATAAAAATTAATATTCTAGTGATAGACATGAATATGCAAAAATGACAGCTTCTCCTTCCTACTTGGCTGCACTTTAATGGTGGCGTAGGGCAGCCTATGCAGGTCTACTTAGAACTGCATCATACTAAAATGGAAGGAATCTGTCTGTCTGTCCTTCAATTTTCTCAACGACCGTTCATCCAATCGACTTCTCACTTGGCGGGTGTATTGCTGAGGACCCAAGGAAGTGAAGTGTCAAGCGTGAAGTCATTTGGATGAGCGCTTGTCGAGAAAATCGAGGACAGACCTACATACACATCATTGTTAGGGTAGGCTAGTATTCAAAGTGGAGCAGGTCCAGGCCTACATGTCTCTTATCTGCTTATATTTCCAATCTTCTTTTTTCCACCAAATTCAAAAGCCTCTTTCAGTATGGTATTTCCCAGGGTTTCAAATCATGGGATTGTACGTAACACCATCTTTAACAGTCAATTCCTGCGTTTTCCTGGTAAGACGTTCATAAGGAGTCTCTGCATTTTACTTTGGCTATGTCAGTCCCTGCCTTGTTGTATGATCACCTCCGTATTTTTACTTCATTGTCTATTTTCAGTTGAAATCCGACATGTTGCTTTATTTGTATGTTGTCTGAATTTGTACAACATAGTGCAGTGCCTGTTCAGGTGTAATCCCCCCTCCAGCCAATGTAGGTTGCAATGGCAGGGTGGCGCTGTTCGTCTAGTTTTCTCTTAAACCACTTGAATTACAATTTGCTGAAAGGTTATTGTGGAATTTTTGCCCAATGACACCATAAGAAAAACTACCTATCCCAGCTTTAAATTAGTTATCTCCACATTTAATCAACTTTTCAACATTTGAGGCAGAGACAATTATGAGTAGGCACAAAGTTGAATGGCTAGTAACAATTAGGCTACTCTATTATTGGTCACTGTGCATTCTGCCCCAACTGCCCTTTCAGTTATATTCTGTTATCCATGGTGTTAATAGGAGTTGAAGAATCCCCCCACCGGCACAGGCAAGGACAGTGGTGAGGCAACAGCAGCAGCAAGCTCCATATCTCCTATTTTGCTCTAAAATTCTGGTATTCTCAAGCTGCCCTTTTATAGGCCACTAATTGAAGAAACGCTCATCGAGATATAATACTACTCAGCTGGGTAGATGGGTTTTTGGCCATTCATTGAGTGCAGTAGTGTTGGGCCCTTGATTATCCGATAGTAACATCCTTGGAGAATCAACTATTTTGTCACATTACACATCCACAGCTTGTATCAGCCATAACAGCTTCAAAGCACAATCAAGTCAACATTTCAAGGTGTTTACTGAGTTGTGTGGTGGTTCTTCAGCTACTATATGCATAGGCTTATTAGCAGATCATAATCAGCATAATAACCATAACACAGAAGTCTGTGTTTCAAGAAAAAGGTTATGAGATGTTTTTAGCCAGATGATGTTTTTAATTCAAAATGTTTGAAACTTTTTTTTTGGGGGGGGGGGGACTTTTACTCCCTTTTTCTCCCAATTGTACCTGGCCAATTACCCCACTCCTCCAAGCCGTCCCGATCGCTGTTCCACCCCCTCTGCCAATCCGGGGAGGGCTGCAGACTACCACATGCCTCCTCTGATACATGTGGAGTCGCCAGTCGCTTCTTTTCACCTGACAGTGAAGAGTTTCACTAGGGGGACATAGCACATGGGAGGATCACGCTATTCCCCCCAGTCTCCCCTACCCCTAAACAGGTGCCCCAACCAACCAGAGGAGGCACTAGGGCAGCGATCAGGACTCATACCCACATCTGGCTTCCCATCCACAAACACGGCCAATTGTGTCTGTAGGCATGCCTGACCAAGCTGGAGGTAACACGGATTTGGACCGGCAATCCCAGTGTTGGTAGGCAACAGAATAGACTGCTACACTACCCAGCCACCTGGTCACTCCATGGCTTTGGAATAAAATCAGAACAGTAATCAAACTGCAATGTTCACTTCATCTACAGCATCAATCTCTGTCTATTTTGGTCAATGTTAGAAGTCTTTGAGGTGGACAATTATTGTGGTTTTCATGCCCTGATGTGAAATTTTGACATTTTAATATCCATCCATTACCCAAGCTGCTTATCCCGATCGGGGTCGCGGGATGCTGGAACCTATTCCAACAGTCATTGGGCGGCAGGTGGGGAGACACCCTGGACGGGCCGCCAGTCCATCACAGGGCCCACACACACACACACACACACACACACACACACACACACACACACACACACACACACACACACACACACACACACCTAGGGACAATTTAGTATGGCCGATTCACCTGACCTACATGTCTTTGGACTGTGGGAGGAAACCGGAGAGCCCCCGGTGGAAACCCCTGCAGACATTTTAATATTTCAAAATATATTTAATGAAATCTAAAAAGTATGAATACTACTGAATTAGATAAAAAGGAAAATATTTTGAAGGTAAAGCTAAGGGGTTAGCTCAAGTATAAGGGCATGACAAGGATAAATGTCAGAAAGGGCAGGTCTGTGCAGATTGGGACCACTTGATAGAAGTGAGATTTTGGGCAAAATTAAAAATTGTATTTCCTCAGAAAACTGTGCAAAATTTATCAAATATCTATTGCAATCCAGACTTCTGACTCGAGTGCAATGAAACTTTAATTCAAATATTTTTGTATTTACTTTTCACCTAACAAGTTTACCTTAACTGTCTGTAGAAATAGATTATTGTTTTGAATGTTTTTTTTATTTTTATTTTCGCCCAAAAAACATCAAATGAATCACGCATATTTTGTTTTCTGTTTAATTTTCTATTTTTTTTTAGCAAATAAATCTAAGTAAGAGTTCTATCAAAAGTCTTCAATCTCACTATGGGGTTGGTTGGTCATCACGAGATGTCTGGAGTGTCTTGAATTGATAACTTTTCCTTGGATTAATCTACTACAAGAGACAATTTAGTACAACCGATTCACCTGACCTACATATCTTTGGACTGTGGCAGGAATCTGGAGCACCCGGAGGTCCCTAGGTATGAATGTGTGTGTCAGCCCTGTGATGGACTGGCGGCCTGTCCAGGGTGTCTCCCTGCCTGTCGCCCAAAGACTGCCTGGATAGGCTCTAGCATTCCCACAACCCTGAGAGCAGGATAAGCGGTTTGGATAATGGATGGATAATCTACAAGGACAAAATAAATACTCTTTTATCAGAATCAGAATCAACTTTATTGGCCAACTGTGCTCATGCATACAAGGAATTTGACTCCGGTTTACAGCAACTTCTAGTACTTGCATATACAGTGCATCCGGAAAGTATTCACACCCCTTCACTTTCCCCACATTTTGTTATGTTACAGCCTTATTCCAAAATGGATTGAATTCCTTTTTTTTTTCTTATCAATCAACACACAATACCCCATAATGACAAAGCAGGAAAGATTTTGAAGAATTTTTTTGCAAATTTATTAAAAATAAAAAACTGAAATATTGCATGTACATAAGTATTCACACCCTTTGCTATGACACTCAAATTTGAGCTCAGGTTCATCCCGTTTACACTGATCATCCTTGAGATGTTTCTACATCTTGATTGGAGTCCACCTCTAGTAAATTCAATGGATTGGACATGATTTGGAAAGGCACACACCTGTCTATATAAGGTCCCACTGTTGACAGTGCATGTCAGAGCAGAAACCAAGCCATGAAGGCAAAGGAATTGTCTGTGGACCTCCGAGACAGGAATGTATCGAGGCACAGATCTGGGGAAGGGTACAAAAAAATTTCTACAGCTTTGATGGTCCCGAAGAGCAAAGTGGTCTCCATCATTCGTAAATGGAAGAAGTTTGGATCCACCAGGGCCGCCCAGCCAAACTGAGCAATCGGGGGAGAAGGGCCTTGGTCAGGGAGGTGACCAAGAACCCGATGGTCACTCTGACAGAGCTCCAGCGTTCCTCTGTGGAGATGGGAGAACCTTCCAGAAGGACAACCATCTCTATAGCACTCCACCAATCAGGCCTTTATGGTAGAGTGGCCAGACGAAAGCCTTTGCTCAGTAAAAGGCACATGACAGCCCGCTTGGGAGTTTGCCAGAAAGCACCTAAAGGACTCTCAGACCATGAGAAACAAGATTCTCTGGTCTGATGAAACCAAGATTGAACTCTTTGGCCTGAATGCCAAACGTCACGTCTGGAGGAAACCAGGCACTTCTCATCACCTTTCTAATACCATCCCTACAGTGAAGCATGGTGGTGGCAGCATCATGCTGTGGGGATGTTTTTCAGCGGCAGGAACTGGGAGACTAGTCAGGATCGAGGGAAAGATGAATGGAGCAAAGTACAGGGAGATCCTCGATGAAAACCTGCTCCAGAGGGCTCAGGACCTCAGACTGGGGCGAAGGTTTACCTTTCAACACGATAACGACCCTAAGCACACAGCTAAGACAACGAAGGAGTGGCTTCGGGACAAGTCTGTGAATGTCCTTGAGTGGCCCAGCCAGAGCCCAGACTTGAACCCCATTGAACATCTCTGGAAAGACCTGAAAATAGCGGTGCAGCGACGCTCCCCATCTGACCTTACAGAGCTCGAGAGGATCTGCTGAGAAGAATGGGAGAAATACCCCAAATATAGGTGTGCCAAGCTTGTAGCTTCATACCCAAGAAGACTTGACGCTGTAATCGCTGCCAAGGGTGCCTCAACCAAGTACTGAGTAAAGGGTGTGAATACTTATGTACATGCAATATATTTCAGTTTTTTTATTTTTAATAAATTTGCAAAAATTTCTACAAAACCTTTTTCGCTTTGTCACTATGGGGTATTGTATGTAGATTGATGAGAAAAAAAAGGAATTTAATCCATTTTGGAATAAGGCTGTAACATAACAAAATGTGGGGAAAGTGAAGGGGTGTGAATACTTTCCGGATGCACTGTATATCACTCAAAAAAGAAAAAAGAAAAATAAAAAACAAACAAAGATATAAATTGAATAATAAATAGAATACTGGCAGTAAGTATGTATGCATCACAGGTATGTCACAACTATAGATTTGTTATGGCTGAATAATTAATAACTTATTATGCTTATATATTATACTGGTTACTAATTTGGAACGAGTATACAGCAGTTAAAATGCCCATGAACTAAAGCGTATTGTCTAAAGTTGAAATTTCGCATGAATAATGTGCTGAGTATGAAAAATGCACAGGAGAGTAAAAAGTGTTGCAACCATCCCTGGTCTCCTAGACTGTTAGATAAAAATGTCATGCATGAAAACAGGTAAACTAAGCAGATAAGCTCCTATCTTCCCTTAAACCAAAACAAAATACACACTACTACTTTCGGCTGCTCCCGTTAGGGGTCGCCACAGCGGATCATCCGTTTCCATTTCTTCCTGTCTTCTGCGTCTTCCTCTGTCACACCAGCCACCTGCATGTCTTCCCTCACCACATCCATAAACCTCCTCTTTGGCCTTCCTCTTCTCCTCTTCCCTGGCAGCTCCATATTCAGCATCCTTCTCCCAATATACTCAGCATCTCTCCTCCACACATGTCCAAGCCATCTCAATCTTGCCTCTCTTGCTTTGTCTCCAAACCGTCCAACCTGAGCGGTCCCTCTAATATAATCGTTCCTAATCCTGTCCTTCTTCGTTACTCCCAGTGAAAATCTTAGCATCTTCAACTCTGCCACCTCCAGCTCCGCCTCCTGTCTTTTCGTCAGTGCCAATGTCTCCAAACCATATAACATAGCTGGTCTCACAACCATCTTGTAAACTTTCCCTTTAACTCTTGCTGGTACCCTTCTGTCGCAAATCACTCCTGACACTCTTCTCCACCCACTCCAACCTGCCTGCACTCTCTTTTTCACCTCTCTACTGCACTCCCCGTTACTTTGGACAGTTGACCCCAAGTATTTAAACTCAGATGTCTTTGTCACCTCCACTCCTTGCATCCTGACCATTCCACTGTCCTCTCTCTCATTCACGCATAGGTATTCCGTCTTGCTCCTACTGACTTTCATTTCTCTTCTCTCCAGTGCATACCTCCACCTCTCCAGGCTCTCCTCAACCTGCACCCTACTCTCACTACAGATCACAATGTCATCCGCGAACATCATCGTCCATGGAGACTCCTGCCTGATCTTGTCCGTCAACCTGTCCATCACCATTGCAAACAAGAAAGGGCTCAGAGCCGATCCTTGATGTAATCCCACCTCCACCTTGAACCCATCCGTCATTCCAACCGCACACCTCACCATTGTCACACTTCCCTCATACGTATCCTGCACCACTCCTACATACTTCTCTGCAACTCCTGACTTCCTCATACAATACCACACCTCCTCTCTCGGTACTCTGTCATAAGCTTTCTCTAAATCTACAAAGACACAGTGCAACTCTTTCTGGCCTTCTCTATACTTCTCAATCAACATTCTCAAAGCAAACATCGCATCTGTGGTGCTCTTTCGTGGCATGAAACCATACTGCTGCTCGCTGATCGTCACCTCTCCTCTTAACCTAGCTTCTATTACTCTTTCCCAAATCTTCATGCTGTGGCTGATCAACTTTATACCTCTGTAGTTGTTACAGTTCTGCACATCGCCCTTGTTCTTGAAAATCGGTACCAGTATGCTTCTTCTCCACTCCTCAGGCATCCTCTCACTTTCCAGGATTGTGTTAAACAATCTAGTTAGAAACTCCACTGCCATCTCTCCTAAACATCTCCATGCCTCCACAGGTATGTCATCAGGACCAACTGCCTTTCCATTCTTCATCCTCTTCATAGCTGCCCTCACTTCCTCCTTGCTAATCCGCTGAACTTCCTGATTCACTATCCCTACATCATCCAACCTTCTCTCTCTCTCATTTTCTTCATTCATCAGCCCCTCAGAGTATTCCTTCCACCTTCTTAGCACACTCTCCTCGCTTGTCAGCACATTTCCATCTCTATCCTTGATCGCCCTAACTTGCTGCACATCCTTTGCAGCTTGGTCCCTCTGTCTAGCCAATCGGTACTAGTCCTTTTCTCCTTCCTTAGTGTCTAATCTGTCATACAACTCACCATACGCCTTTTCCTTTGCCTTTGCCACCTCTCTCTTTGCTTTACGCTGCATCTCCTTGTACTCCTGTCTACTTTCTTCATCTCTCTGACTATCCCACTTCTTCTTTGCCAACCTTTTCCTCTGTATAATTTGCTGTACTTCCTCATTCCACCACCAAGTCTCCTTGTCTTCCTTCCTCTGTCCTGATGACACACCAAGTACCTTCCTAGCTGTCTCCCTCACTATTTCTGCAGTGGTTTTCCAGCCATCTGGCAACTCTTCACTACCACCCAGTGCCTGTCTTAACTCCTGCCTGAACTCCACACAACAGTCTTCCTTCTTCAACTTCCACCATTTGATCTTCGGCTGTGTCTTCACTCGCTTCCTCTTCTTGGTCTCCAAAGTCATCCTACAGACCACCATCCGATGCTGCCTGGCTACGCTCTCCCCTGTCACCACCTTGCAGTCTCCAATCCCTTTTAGATGGTGCCTTCTACATAAGATATAGTCCACCTGTGTGCACTTTCCTCCACTCTTGTACGTCACCCTGTGTTCCTCCCTCTTCTTGAAATATGTATTCACCACAGCCATTTCCATCCTTTTCGCAAAATCGACCACCATCTGTCCTTCCACATTTCTCTTCTTGACTCCATACTTTCCCATCACCTCCTCATCACCTCTGTTCCCTTCACCAACATGTCCATTGAAGTCCGCTCCAATCACCACTCTCTCCTCCTTGGGTACCCTCTCCACCATGTCGTCCAACTCATTCCAGAATTCTTCTTTTTCATCCATCTCACACCCAACTTGCGGGGCATATGCGCTGATAACATTCAGCAATAAACCTTCAATTTCCAGTTTCATACTCATCACTCTGTCTGACACTCTCTTCACCTCCAGCACGCTCTTGACATACTCTTCCTTCAGAATTACCCCTACCCCATTTCTCCTCCCATTCACACCATGGTAGAAGAGTTTGAACCCACCTCCGATACTCCTGGCCTTACTCCCCTTCCACCTGGTCTCTTGCACACACAGTATGCCTACCTTTCTTCTTTCCATCATGTCAGCCAGCTCTCTCCCTTTACCAGTCATAGTGCCAACATTCAAAGTTCCAACTCTCACCTCCACATGCCTACCCTTCCTCCTCTCTAGCTGCCTCTGGACATGCTTTCCTCCTCTCCTTCTCCTTCGCCCACACAACACACCTCTTATTTCTCCTGTATATAGCCAATCCTTGAGTATATATCTGAAGATTGTTGTGTTGTAGTGTTGTTATTCTACGTTAAGTACACTGAGAAAGCCACGAAACCGGAGTCAAATTCCATGTTTGTGCAAACCTACATGGCCAATAAACATGATTCTGATTCTGAACATACATATATGGAACATAACCCCCTGAAACCAATCAAAAGTTTCAAGGTTGTCAGAGAGGGACAGATTAATTTGTAGTTTAGCATTTCATGCTGACTTATTCCATGAATTACACATGCACAATAGGGGCGCCGCTGAGGGATATTGTTTGGGGTGCCAAAATTACAAGGACCACCTCTGATGACCTTATGAAGGTCAAACCAACCAAAATGTGGCACATTTCTCCCTCAGGAATAAGAAGAAATTTATTGCGGCACAAAAAAATTACGCCAATAAAAACAAAGACAAACAAACAGCAAGGTTCTTGCTTTACGTGTTATGAATTTATAAACTGTAAAATTCCTAGACAAAACTCAATCACAGGAGTATGTAAATTTGGTCTACATGACATCAAAACGCAGCGATGCAACCCTGTCTGACTCCTTTCTCAATATTTGCAACTTCATGCCCCCTTCTGGTTGCTATCAGCCACTGCTTTATTGGTGAGTTCTTTATTTTTGAATAGAGAAAAGGAAACCAAATAATAAATGTTCATATGAATTTGTTGTTTGTATCCCACAATATGGACATATTTACAGAATTATATTTTCACAGAGAAAAATGCTATTGTTAAGTCCAAAGATTTACTTAAAAAAAAGATGCTTAACGTTACACAACAGTTTGATATTAATTTCTAGGGTAATGCCAGGTGATACAAAATAAAGTATAGCATTTTCTATTCATGCCTTACTTTTATTTAAAAGCAACCAAACAGGGGATGGAATCTACAAGTTCAAAAGGTGTCAGTTTAGATCTTAAAAATTTTCAGTTATATCTTAAATCTTAAGATGAACATCTTTAGATAAATGTAATGAGCAAGACAAAGTGTGCGTAAGAAAACCTACCCTAAGCAATACCATTGACTGGTAGACACTGATTATCACTACCATATTTCAGAGTTTAAGGACAACGAGGGAATACTTCAACTAACCTGCCTCTCCTTTCTGTTCTGAGGAAGGGCTCAGATTCTCCCACCATGGACAAAACTTCAGCAGCCCCTGGATCTCTTCGTCCTCAAACAAATCAGCACTGCAACACCAGTTCAACGTCAGTAAAACACTTGCAAAGCACAGTAAAATAATGTCACAATTGGAGGCCTTGGTAAATTCTCTATTTGATAATCTTACAGGTAATGGTCATGGCAGAACGCGGTTGTCTCTGCATCAATCCGAGCCTGCCTCCTCTCTGCCGCTGTGGTTCCTTCTGGGTTTTTGATGTCAATGACATCACTCAGTTCCTCCTGTCAGGGTGGTGCCACCACATGAGACCCCACCAAGTTTATTGTAAAGTGACTTTAAGTGTTAGAAAAGCACCATACAAGATTGATTTTTCATTATTATTTTTATTATTAAGTGTAACAGCTGAACTTAGTTGATGATATTGCAAGGTTGCGTACAACTTCAAAAGGTTCAGTCTAGCTTGTCTTTAAAAAACAAACTAATTTTGAAAAACAAGTGTTTTTCAGCCATTGGGGATTAGTCCCCAGTACTATGCCCTTACCTGTAGTCTGGCAAACACTCCAGACCTCTGATTACCAAAGCCATATTTCTGAGGGGCCCCCAGCTCTCCTTCAGGGTTCTCCGTGTAAACCTCCTGCTCAACCTGCCAGTCAAACTCTTCTTCATCTTCTTCTTCATCATTTCCTTCACTTCCACCACATGCTCCTGAAACTGTTATGGATGATTATAGGCAATCATCTCACCATTTTATGCTACTTATAAGACCCATATGCTTAAGTGTACAGCCAAAGGTTAACAGATGCAATCTTACCGGTACTTATGTCTTCCACCAGTGGCTTTGCTGATCGGGAGCCTTTTGGGGCAAGGAGAATAGTCAGCATTTGCAGGCCTTCAAAGTTCTCTCCAGGAGTCTCCTTGGGGACTCTGAGAGTGAAGAGACCTAAACATATAAAAGCACCCGCAGCAAAGAGTTTTTGAATAATGATAGATCAGTTATTGTGTATGCATCATTAGCCAGTACAAATCCAGATCTGACTGTTTAATGTGCAGTATATTCTTGTTTTCGTTTTGGTTTGGTTTGTGTGTTTTTCCCCATTAAAAATTCCTTGTGTGAACTGATCAAACTGAAAAACTCTTTGTAAGCTACTTATTGAGCTTATGTTAAGGATGAGGATCAGCTCACTCCAAACAGCGACAAATCAACAGTACACCCTCGGCACACAATGTTTATGAATTAAGTAGTTGCTTTAAAAATTAGAATCTAAAATAAAATGACAAAACAATGTGACTGGATCCATTTGACCATACATCAGAGACAATTCCACAACCTTCCAGAGACATTTAAGAATTTCAATGCATTCAAGTGTTGAAGGCTCAAAAATTATTTTTAGTTGGCAGCAGGTCAATTGCCTGTGGTTTGGGCTACTTACGAGGCTGGAGAGCCAAAACCAGGATCTTAATGATTGCTAATTATACGCCTAAACAAGGATACTCATTAGTAAAGCTTTATTAGCAGATGTTACACACAGCATGTTAACCAGGACTGTGCTGACGGAGGGGGCAATGAGGTGTCACACCCCATAAGGCTGATGAAGCCAACTTTGCTAAAGCAGATCAAACAACGTGTTATACACTACCGTTCAAAAGTTTGGGATCACCCAAACAATTTTGTGTTTTCCATGAAAAGTCACACTTATTCACCACCATATGTTGTGAAATGAATAGAAAATAGAGTCAAGACATTGACAAGGTTAGAAATAATGATTTGTATTTGAAATAAGATTTTTTTTACATCAAACTTTGCTTTCGTCAAAGAATCCTCCATTTGCAGCAATTACAGCATTGCAGACCTTTGGCATTCTAGCTGTTAATTTGTTGAGGTAATGTGGAGAAATTGCACCCCACGCTTCCAGAAGCAGCTCCCACAAGTTGGATTGGTTGGATGGGCACTTCTTTGAGCAGATTGAGTTTCTGGAGCATCACATTTGTGGGGTCAATTAAACGCTCAAAATGGCCAGAAAAAGAGAACTTTCATCTGAAACTCGACAGTCTATTCTTGTTCTTAGAAATGAAGGCTATTCCATGTGAGAAATTGCTAAGAAATTGAAGATTTCCTACACCAGTGTGTACTACTCCCTTCAGAGGACAGCACAAACAGGCTCTAACCAGAGTAGAAAAAGAAGTGGGAGGCCGCGTTGCACAACTGAGCAAGAAGATAAGTACATTAGAGTCTCTAGTTTGAGAAACAGACGCCTCACAGGTCCCCAACTGGCATCTTCATTAAATAGTACCTGTTAGAGCCTGTTTGTGCTGTCCTCTGAAGGGAGTAGTACACACCGGTGTAGGAAATCTTCAATTTCTTAGCAATTTCTCGCATGGAATAGCCTTCATTTCTAAGAACAAGAATAGACTGTCGAGTTTCAGATGAAAGTTCTCTTTTTCTGGCCATTTTGAGCGTTTAATTGACCCCACAAATGTGATGCTCCAGAAACTCAATCTGCTCAAAGAAGTGCCCATCCAACCAATCCAACTTGTGGGAGCTGCTTCTGGAAGCGTGGGGTGCAATTTCTCCACATTACCTCAACAAATTAACAGCTAGAATGCCAAAGGTCTGCAATGCTGTAATTGCTGCAAATGGAGGATTCTTTGACGAAAGCAAAGTTTGATGTAAAAAAAATCTTATTTCAAATACAAATCATTATTTCTAACCTTGTCAATGTCTTGACTCTATTTTCTATTCATTTCACAACATATGGTGGTGAATAAGTGTGACTTTTCATGGAAAACACGCAATTGTTTGGGTGATCCCAAACTTTTGAACGGTAGTGTATGTTACAGTGATAGCAAGCTGGTCACAGAAACTATGAACACCTTATGGTCAATGTCATTATCCCATTTCATTTGATAATGTATTTTTAAAGAATCTATCCTATAGGTATTTGATTTGAACACATAAACCTGCAGTTATTTCTTTTAATGGCAAAAGGTATGTGAGAGGTGTGAGGGAGGAAAGGTTAGTTGTGGGGAGAATGGCAAAAATGGGAACATAATATGTAATTATGCAATGGCTTTGAAACTGAAACCCTAATAAAACTGCAAACTGAAACTGGAAGACCAATAAAAAAATTCTGTGTTGATAAACTGAATGTGTAGTTCAATTAGAAAGAACCTGAGAAAAGGCAATGCCACTCTAAATCAGACTGATTGCTTAAGACCTTCAAGCTTTAATTGCTATAACACTGAGGATAAAACTGATGGGCTTTTAAATGGAGAGAAACAGCATGGTCTTCAGGTTTATTTACTTTGCCAGATTGGTTGACTGAAGTAGAAACTATGCCAGGTTGGTTATCTAAAAACACTCAAGGAATTAATCAGAGAACTGCTACTACATCAATGTTTTAATCATTGATATAGTAGAAGGTAGCATTACCAGGAGGAGCATGACCACTTTTAGGAAACGTTCAGACATTTTTTAGTACAATGATCCTTTTTGAATGAATGAATGAATGAATGAATGAACGACTGAATGCCTTTATTTGTCATTGTACAGCTGTACAACGAAATTAAGTGCAACTCCCCAGTGGTACAAAATAAAATAAGACCAAATATTCCAAGACAAATATTAAACCAAATATTTCCATGCCAAATACTAAATCTATGCAATACACTTTGTCAGTGTGTGCTGTTTGTTTTTGCCTACAATACAAAACACATACATGTCATATAACAACTGTAAAGTTAATTTCTGATTTTGTTAGCTCAAATTAATGTTGTTTACATCCTTTTCAGATTATTTACTATCTTTTTCCAATGTAGTGTCTCTCTGACACACACACAAACACTTGTAAGGTTGTTAGCATTCCCAATATTTAAATAATATGGATTGCTGGCTAGACTCATGCAGCATCCATCAAGCTATTTGTTTCAAGAAAATTCAGCGTTAACAGCAACAGCATCTTCCTTTTGGTACCTTTCACAGTTACGACAGTTCACTTTACAGGAGCACACCCTCAATCTCAGAAATCTTGTTCTATGTCTGCCACAACTGCATTCCCATGAACATGCTGGATATACACTTGTAATTAACTCTTCTTATGCACTGTGCAGTGGCAACATAACTACTGATGGAATAACTTGTATTGCCAAGTGGAGACATTTACCAAGTGTAATAAACCTACCTTTATCTATGTCAAATGTTGCCTTTTCCCTCCCGTCTTCCACAATTCTACCAGGAAGGGTTAATCTGCAATAATAATAATAACAACTTCAACAATAATAGCATCATGAAGGAGAAGAAGAAGAAGAAGAAGAAGAAGAAGAAGAAGAAGAAGAAGAAGAAGAAGAAGAAGAGGTGGTGGTAGTAGTAGTAGTACAACTTGGGAAATCTGAAATCTCCGCTGCTTTACACCGGGTCAAACTCACCTGAGGAAGTAGGGTTTAGCATAGAACTTGAAATCGGTCCCGTCGATATAGAGGTCGAACTCCGATGTTCTGGTGTAGGGAACATGGATGCTGATGGTCAGGTATTGCGGGTCTTGGCTCAGCTCAAACGCCGGGGTAATCATGATGAACCCCTATTTGAGTCTAATTTAAGGGATCAACGAAAGACAGAAACATAATCTACATTCTAATCACCAAAACCATAGTGTGGGACAGTTTCACGGCGGTTCGCGTCCCGATGCTGCACCACGTATAACAGCTAAACTCCGCCATCTTGTGGTTAACCTTTTTAGATAGGTCAGGGGGCGCTTGTCCAAAACTATTAAATTCACATCTCCCTTACCTTATCCTATTCAGGAAGGAAAAATAGGTAAACCTAGCCTCATTAGGGGAGATAATCAAACTTAAACTTATTAAGCGTACAAACCTAAACTTAAATGGACCAAATCGGGGGGGGGGGGTGTTGCATGTTTTAGCCCATTTACTAGAACTTGCGTATACTTTAAATTACTAACCATTTCCTGAAGCGTACCGTAGTGTTTTAGGTTTTAATGAATGAGTTTTTCCTACCTTCCAAGAAATCATTTGTTTCCGTTCACTTCAGTACGTTAGCGAAATCAACTTGCAGAGACTTTAAACTGGCTTCAGATAGGTAATCAATCACAGTGAGCATTTGGCCGCCTTTTTTCATCAGAATTGTGTTTTCATTGCGGAATAAATGCAGATGAAACCGCTGACTGATGTGAAGCTTCTCTGGTTGGTGCCCGTCTCAAAACTACATTATCCCGCAACAATAAACTAACTGGCAAAAAATAAGATGGCTAAAATGCTCCCTGTGTCGGATTATCGCTGTCTTGCAAGATTAAAAGTCTGCAAATTTATTTTAATACCGTACACAAATGAATGATAACGAATGGCTGACTGGAGTGTCGAACAAAAGAATTAAATCAGCTTGGTATACTTTGGAAAATGGTCGAGAGTATTGTAAACTATAACTGATTTGTGGTAAAGTGACTTAAAACGTGCAAAAACACCGGTATGGTTCTTTAACCGCTTCTCAACGATCCAATCTGCAAACTGAATCCTAAAACAGGGGGCGGGGCTTCATCCGGAAAAATAAAACAAGATCGCAGCAGCCCACAAATGTGCCACATAAAGTAACCATAAACATTTCTTTTTTTACCGTACAGACGCACTATTAAACGTAACACTCAGATGGAAAAACTGCATTAAGTTACTCGTAGCGCTCTGCACAACATTAAACCCTGTGCCTAAACGTGCTATCAATATAAGCTAAACTAACATACAACGTGCTCTAAACGTGACAGGCTAATATTGCTTGCTAAGATAGCTTATGGATTTCTTTTCGTTAATAGTGATTAATTTACAACACATGATATTCAAATGAAATGACGCAGAAATTTAAGTTGCATAAACTGATACGAGACATAAAATAGCCCTTAACTTACCTTTAATCGCTACTTATCATAAAGAGGATGGTGTTTCGAAAACAGGCTACACTAACCGCACTTTCTCGAGACCGTCCATGTTTTACCGTAATACAGGGTATATCGGGGCCGTTAAACGAGATTTTCTACCGGGGAGAATTTATGTGCAGGAATGTATTTTGATGACGTAAGTGTGGGAAAATAGTACACACTGGCACGGAAACGAGTCAGAAATGAGTCTCGTTTCAGTGTAAATGGAAAATAATACAATCGCGTAGGCTGTTGCACTAGAGCACGAAACCACTATAATTTTCTGTACACTGGTGAGGAGTTGTGGCAACACATTAGAACAACATGAAAGTTTCGCTTAGTATCATGGAAATCCAAAATGAGTCCCAATATTGATGGAAAACCGACATATAGTATCCGGCCTTTAAGTAATAAATATACAAAGAATCGTGCAAAAATCAGGTACATTGTTAATAGCGCGAGAAATAATAAAGGCAGTAAAACAATTCGAGTGAGGACTGATCAGATAATGTCGTGGGCTTCGTCTTAGTAACGGATGGCTGGTGTTAAATATGCTCAACGTGTCATCTGTTCACCGTCGCTCTTAATTCTATGGCCCACATGAGTTCGTTTAATTTCATCCCCTGCAAATAAACCCCGCAATTGTTCTGAACCCAGCAGAGGAACATTTAGACGCAAGACACTACTTATACGTACAGAGTTACGGTCGTAACCAAGCCACGCCTCCAAGAGTAAGCGTTCATGGATGTGCCCTGCTCCTCTTTTACTCTCCATCATCAGCAGCGAATGCAACCGAGGAGTGGTTAAGAAAATGTCAACTCGGGCTGCTCTTCGCAAGTCGCAGACATGAGAGGAGATTTGTTTTCCCCTTTGAACCGCCAGAACTCGGTCTCACAATGCGAATCCATTGCAAAATAGTTGCGATCGCTTTGTGTGTCGGAGTTTTTCTACTTTTGTACTTTTTCGGGGGTAACGCTGCAGACGATCCGCTCTTGAGAGAAGTTGAAGAAAATAACTCCGAACCGTCGCATGCAAAGCTTAGACACAACGTTGCATCAAAGTTCGTTAAAAAAACCCACGACGAGCCTCGTATCGGCGCGGAAGAAGCACTCAAGGAACTTAAAGAAGGGAAAATTATTAACAGGGGGGCCAAAGTGAATGCAAAGAGGTGAGGATTTTTTTTTTACACTATCACTAGCCGATATTTCTTCATACCTCCCAGTGTTTCCATTTTGAATACAACGTGCAATTTGGAGCCTACTATCTAATGTTTTGTTGCAGTTGGACTGCATCGCATTCTTGGTGAATTACAATGTAGTAGGGGGAGCCTATAATTTATTTCCCAATTCATCCAACTAGACCATTCATTCTTGATGGTGCTTCCATCAAATAGTCCAAACTGCAGAAGGACACCCGATTCATAATAGCATGGCCAAGGGCTAACCAAGCATAACAGCATGTAAGTTGAATTATTTGACTAATTTCGCCCAATGGTAATGCCATAAATTAAGCTATAAATTATGCAATTACGGGTTGTAATAATCGTCCACATAGTGTAAATGTGTGTGAGAACGTGACATTTGTTTGTGTCGACATTTTGCCAGTGTTTACAGAGGGAATGTAAAACATAATACGCCATCATTATCAATCTTTACCCGGCATTTAAATCGTTACGCAGACACTGAACTGAAATCGTTATGCAACCACTGAACCCCACTTTATTTAGTATTGCCCTTTCTCTATAAGCTGTTGTGGGTTAGAAGGGTAAAGGTCACCTTGATAGACATTAAATTACTAAATAATTATAAAGGAATGCTAATTAAAATCCTATTGGGTTGCCCATCCAGTAATCTACTGCAGCCCCGATTGGCTCTTATTGGGTTTGTTAATGAAAAATTAAATTCCTCCTCTCAACCTCTGCTGTTGTCAAATTGTGGAAAACAGTTCATGAGGGAATGACAAGCTTGTCAGGTATGATTGTCCTCTATGGGTGGTTGGAGAAAGGCTGGCTAACAACTGCATGTACAATTGCATTTTGTGCAACGTCTTGTTGCAGGGCCTCGCAGACAATGAGCAGAATTTGTCATTTGCTATTTCTCTTCAAGGGTGGAAGCTTTCTATTATGTCGTCCAGCTTTCTAATTTCAGCACATACATCCTTTCCCCTCCTCTCTGTGTTGAATGCCAGGATAGCCATGATGTCGCTGTGGAAATGCTGAAATCACCAGCAGCAAATATATTGGATTGGGCACGCTGTAAGATAAAAGCCATTAAGGCACTGCATTCAGGGAAGACCTCAGTGTCCTCTCAGTAACCACACACTCCTGCGTGTGTGCTCAGCACTGATAAGGGAGATGGGGTGAAAGGGTCACCGGTGGCTTTAGAAAACGACTAGAAAGTTTGGCAGACGTACAGAGATGAGTGCTGGGCTTGGGATAAACACACTCTGCATCAGCCCACAGCACGTTATACACTTTACTGTTGGACACATTATTAGGCTTGTGCCTTTTTAATTATATGTGATGGTCTTAGCTTGACAGTGTGCAGACCAGGATAAACAACTTAACGTGGTTTAAGTCGTCAGTAGGAAGCTATCCAGTTCCAGATACGTGTTTAAAATGTCTGGTGAGAAGGCATTGTAGATTTTAAAGGGGCTTACACCAAAAATTATAACTTGTGATACCATCACGCTCTTATTTACTCATCATGTGATGAGAATTATCTTTAAGAGAAGGAATATCTGAAAGGGGCCAGCACGGAGTGTGTTGCACTGTCATTGTTTTGTTTTGTTTTTCTCATAAACTGTTGTACACTCCATTCATTTGTAAATCTGACCAGTGGACTGATTTCCTGTTCTGCAAATTTGATAGATAAACATCCCTGTTTTTCCTAATCATATCATTTCCTCTTGACACATCACACTACTTCCTTTGGCCTAAAAATAGAGGGAAGAGCTCCAGCTGTTCCCAAACAAACCTTTTTCCAGCTTTAGTGTGGCCTAGAGGGAAGAGTTATCAAAGCCAGTTTGAGAGTGGTTTTGCAAAAAAAAAAAAAATTTGATGAGTTTTGGTCTAACCTGGAAAAATAATCACTTAAACACGTTCCACATTTACTGCCACTGTTGAGTTGTGTTGATTTCCCATAAAGCAGAATTTTCTCAAAATAGCCCCTCTACCAGCTCTCTGAGATGGAAGTGTATGTCTGTAATGCCCATACATTGGTGTTTATAATCCCCATTAAAAACAAAAAAATCTGTTTCTTTATCATTTCAAGTACAGTTAAACAGTGTCCTTCAAGGTGAGGTGATAACTCTCTCTCCCAGTGACATTATGCGTAGCTATAAAAATGCCATCATGCTTGACTGAATACCTGCTCCGCTAAGCCGTGCTTTGAAATCTGCCTGGTTGCCTGAGTATCCTGACACAGTCGGAGAGACCGCCTGTGTGGGCCTCATAAGGGGTTGCTATATCTCCACTGTGTTCGATAGGCTATAGTCAAAATTGGTTCACGATGAGTCGTGGCAGGCATGAAAGGAGAACTGGCAGGCCAGAAACAACAAAGACTAGTATTTGGAAAAAAGACAGGCTACTTGCGAGAGCGGCAAGACGAAAGCCTACAAATAACACCTTTCCAGCCTTGAGGGGAGAAAAATAAGTTGTTTTGATGATATATCAGGTGAAATCTGATTTAATGGCTATCGTTGTGGTTTTGGTGGAGTTGCTGTGGTAGAAATGTGGCAGTCCTTCATGAACCATTCTGCAACACCAACGTTAGTTATCGCTAAAGGTTGTAGAGCTTGGATTAATTCTTAGTTTAGCTTTTGGCTGTCTTCCTGTCAGATTAAACAGTACTGTGGTATTGTTGAATACGCTAATGAATTGATAATTAACCCATGTATGCAGACATAAATAAACCAGGCAGCTTAAAAAAAAACACCATCTTGCAGCTATGCTTCACTTTGTACATGGTTCAAGTTGTGTGGTTTCTCCTCCAACTAATATTCAGCCCATCTTACTGTGCTGTTCCACCTGCACAGTGGCCCAGTGGTTAGCACTGTTGCCTCACAGCAGGAAGGTCCTGGGTTTGAACCCCAGGCTGTTCCAGGTCCTTTCTTGCATGTTCTCCCTGTGTCTGCATGGGTTTCCTCCGGGCGCTCTGGTTTCCTCCCACCATCAAGAAGACATGCATGTTAGGGTTAATACTCCTGCCTGCCTACTCCTTTACCGGGTATGGCCAACTGGGAGGAGACCCCGGGGTAGACCCAGAACGCGCTGGAGGGACTACATGTCCAATCTGGCCTGGGAATGCCTTGGGATCCCCCAGGAGGAGCTGGAGGGCGTTGCTGGGGAGAGGGACGTCTGGAGTGCCCTACTTAGCTTGCTGCCACCATGACCCGACCTCGGAAAAGTGGCTGAAGATGAGATGAGACTCCTGTCTGTGCCCCTGAGCAAGGCAATATAAAGAAGAACTGGAGTTGGTCCCCAAGCGCTGCAGCTGCCCACTGCTCCTATACAATAGGATGGGTTAAATGCAGAAGACAAATTTCATTGTAACCAAACAACTGTACAATGACAAAAATAAAGTGGATTTCTTTCTTCTTCTTTATTTAACATTTTATCCATTACTAACCAGGCGACACACGCATAACCAACACCGCTGCCAGGATAGTTGGTCTCCCCAATGCCCAACCTCGCCGAGCTTAATAATGAGGCCAGTGCATGTATTGCAACCTCAACAGAACAGGACATCACACACCCACTCAATCACCACCTTACCCCGCTGCCCCGCAGATGCAGGCACAGAGCCCTGAAGTGCAGAAGGACTCACTTTGGGAAAAACCTGATCCTTGCAGCTATAGGCCTCGCTGAATAGGCCTGAGTGTGCACTGTTGTCTGTCACTGTATGTTGTTACTGTGTGCTGTTGTATGTACAGTGCTGTGTGTAGTCTAAAGTCTAATAAATATGTGAATACATGTTTTTTTTGTTTTTGTACCTGCTTTAGGTCTGAACACCATCAGTAAGCAAAGGGTTTTTATCACTGTACTAAAAAAAGATACACGTAACCCAAACTGGTTTTTAGGCCATTCGTCCAAAATTTACTGTGATTGAATAGCCTTTCACACTCATGTCAAATGAGTAGCTAAGATGTTTCTGATTTATTATTGAGTAACTATAAGGCTTAAACCATATCAGCAACATAATAAATTGGTATTTCTCTGGAAAATTGTGTTATTCCACACATTTTGGGTATGGTATAAGCCTTTGGGTAATTTGTGGTTATGTGCTGTGCTTAGCTACTTCTTGCCATCTTGTTAAATACGGCACCAGCTTCAAATTCAAACTACTGCACAAGGGAAGAACCAGGATACGAGTTCAGGAAAGGAAGTATTTTATGATTGATAAGTCTGTTTTGTTTTTTCTTGGGGGGGGGGGGCTAAGAGTACATCCGTCACCATCTTACAATGCTGTGATTGCAACTATTCCCCCAATCCTCTGTGAATAGTATGCATGGCCATTGAAACTCTAGTTAATGCTCACACCTATTTGCATATGAAACTGATTGTTGGTTTCGGTCGTTACGCCACTGGATTGTTTATAAGGGTAACTGCAGTCATTTGAGACTGAAGAGGTCACTTAGACGAGTGATGAAACGTTTCTCAATAAACGTTGTGTCCAGATGAACTGATTCAACTTTCTGTGGTTGTCATATTTTACTTTAAATTCATATTCTGTGCATCTTTAAAGCCCCTTCTTATTCTTTCACAGTGTGAATAGGCTGTAAGGCTACGTAGGCAGAGTGCTCTTTTTAAAGTGCACTCTGCAGCCAGTAATGAATTCAGTCTTTTTCTAGTCCATCTGTGCTTGTTTAAAATGCTTCCAGATGTGTGGGATAATGCCGTAACCCATTACCTCATGTGTAAACTCTGCACTTCATAAACACGGAATGCAACTGTTGGAACTTGTTACTTTTGGTAAAATAGTTTTATGGAGATATCATTTCAGGGAAATGTATTATGACCAAGAACTACAGGATTACGCATGTACAGGGTTCATGAGGTGTTGTTTCAAAAGAAAAATTCTATGAATACAAAAGTAATATTTCAACAACCTTGAAGGGAACGCCCGTCCGCCTTTGAAGCATAACTGATTTCTCAGCACCTTCTTATCCATCCTGTATGTGATTCATCATTGTGCCTTGGCCATGCAGAAAACGAAGTGTCACGCTTGGAGACTGCCTCTGCAGTCCACCTGTCAAACTTCACTCCCCTTGCATCCCATTAATTTTAGACTATGCACTTTGCACCCCCCAATATTAATAGAAACATATGCATTGCCTTAACATACTCCTTTGACAGAAAACTGTTCCTTTAAACTATTCCCACCAAAAACAGTAGATTTTTTTTTTGTGGATATACTGTATTGATCCCTGTGGGGAAATTATAGTCTGCATTTAACCCATCCAGGCTGTTTAGCTAGGAGCAGTGGGCAGCCGCCCTGCAGCACACAGCGACCAACTCCAGTTCGTCTTGCCATGTGAGACCTTGAGGCCTCACAGTCTCACATGGCAAGTGAGACCGTGAGGCCATCGGACACGGGTGCGCCCAGAGGTGGGAGGGAGCTGATACGCTGAAGTGTGGGGACGTGCTTCTCGAAGGAGGGGGGGTAGTGTAACGATCATGAATGACTAGACTTGCTGGCCCTTGGCTAACGGGTTGGACCCTTTAGTTGACTGGTTAGCGCAGTCGCCCGTGGTGTTGGCTGTCCGGGTTAATTTCCCAGCTGCAGCAGTTTCCTGGCTTCCCCTGAATTCGCTACATTGGTGTCAGAATTGGGATGGTGAGGCTGTGAGGTTATCGGAAGCTCGTGCGCCCAGAGGCGTGAGGGAGCTTATATGCTGAAGCGTGGGGACACACTTCCCGAAGGAGAGGGGTAGTTTAATAACCACAGATGACGAGACTCGCTAGCCCTTGGCTAACGGGTCGGACATGGTAGCTGACTGGCTAGCGCAGTCACCCGGGGGCGACCCAGGTTCATTTCCTGGCTGCGGCGGATTCCCAGCTGCCCCCTGAATTTGCTACTTAAGGGCACAGACAGGAGTATTAACCCTAACATGCATGTCTTTTTGATGTTGGGGGAAACCGGAGCACCCGGAGAAAACCCACCGCAGACAAAAGATTCTTTAAACTTTTTTTTTTTTTGAGTTAGCGATCTTCTCTCCCTATGGCTATGCTAACATTTACATTTAACACATGTTGTTAAAACAAGCCCACATCGTTAGTACATTCGTTAGTACATTCGGATAACAGACAAATGAAATCCACCTTCAGGCATCCCTTAGAACCCCTCCGTACCCTCCGTGCTGCCGAGTCTGTTTTTTTTTTTTTTTTTTTAGACAGCGGCAGTTCTTCTTACATCAAATAAGGAACTATGGTCTTTGAGAATGGAAGAACAAAGACCAGTGGGAATACACAGAGCCACAGAAAAAAAGGAGAGGTGCATGTGGGAGGATGGCGAGCACTGAACGGTACAAGCAGGCAGGGATGTTTTTGAGGAAATCTTGGGACGTACACCACGTTTGTCTGTGTGTCTGTCAGAAATAGAGAATGCAGTGATGCGCTGTGTCTGAAACGCTCCTGCAGCACGTCCTCCTGCTTCTGCTGTGGAGGACTTGCCGAAGCCACGGAGAAATTGCCATGGCTTTGACATGTTTACAAAGTGACATAGCTAAGAGTCATGAAGAGTGGCGTTTTAATGTGCTTCCTCACGCTATGAATTGTTACCTTCATGTGTACCTTTTTTTTTTACAGTAGAAGAAGAAACAATGCGGGCCGACCCGTGTCAAAACGTGGCCGTGCTGAGGAGATTATGCACCTGGCTGTGGTGGCCTGTGGGAACCGGCTGGACGAGACTCTCACCATGGTCAAATCAGCCATCCTGTTCAGCATCAAGAAGATCAAGTTTCACATTTTTGCTGAAGACCCCCTGGCCTCGCAGTTTGAGAAGGGGGTATGTAGTCTAAAGCAGCTACTGGCAGAATGCATACCTTTTTGTGAGACAGTTTACAGAGCACCACAGTAGAGGTGCTGCTTTAGATGCTCTTAGCCTCAGCCTGACGAGGTTGTTGTTGACTATCTCATGCATGTATAATTTATCAGTAGATGTTATTGTGAAAACCTCTGATAGGGGCGGTTAATGTTGCTGCCGATAAGTGTGCCCCGTTGATGTGTAAAGCATACCGATCCAGTTCAGAAGTTTTACTTTTCTGCCTCTCTGACTTTCTCAGGCATTTTTGTCTCGGGGTTAACAAATTCAACTTCATTCCAGTACTGTGAATATTTTCCAGACGTTTTAAAAGACCTTTTGTCAAACTTTACGAGGGAAGTTAAACGTGGAAGTTTTTTTTCTTTTCCTTAGAACCCATAGCTAAGAATGGTCAAAGTACCAGTTTTAAGTTTGAATACATCTTACAGTATTCACGCTTCCCCTGGATCGTGTGAAAAGGCCTTTTTGTTTGTTTGTTTCTTTAACATAGTTGCATCGTGGGATTGAATTAATCCTGTAATTGACATTAATCTATCAAATAATACTTCAGTAAATGACAACAATGTTTTGATTTAAAATCCTGTCTGAAGATTCACTTTCATGTGCACTGTCTATGTGTATGTCATTTAAGCTATAGTATATTTGTGAAGACCTATTTGAAATTTTAATCTTAAGTGTGAGGACATTTTTGTGGAGCGCAAGCAATTTGGCCAGTCCTCATTTCTTCAAAGGAATATATTAGGGTTAGGCCTTGAGTTAAAGGGTAAGGGTTAAAGTTAGGCATGCAGTTCTAATGGGGCTAGGGGATGAGTGTATTCAAAATGAAGGCCCTCACAACTATAGAAAAACAAATGTGTGTGTATGTTGTTGTTGTTGTTTATTTTTGTTTTTTTTACTGTGTTTGTGCTTTATATATATATATATATATATATATATATATATATATATACACTACCGTTCAAAAGTTTGGGATCACCCAAACAATTTTGTGTTTTCCATGAAAAGTCACACTTATTCACCACCATATGTTGTGAAATGAATAGAAAATAGAGTCAAGACATTGACAAGGTTAGAAATAATGATTTGTATTTGAAATAAGATTTTTTTTACATCAAACTTTGCTTTCGTCAAAGAATCCTCCATTTGCAGCAATTACAGCATTGCAGACCTTTGGCATTCTAGCTGTTAATTTGTTGAGGTAATCTGGAGAAATTGCACCCCACGCTTCCAGAAGCAGCTCCCACAAGTTGGATTGGTTGGATGGGCACTTCTTTGAGCAGATTGAGTTTCTGGAGCATCACATTTGTGGGGTCAATTAAACGCTCAAAATGGCCAGAAAAAGAGAACTTTCATCTGAAACTCGACAGTCTATTCTTGTTCTTAGAAATGAAGGCTATTCCATGCGAGAAATTGCTAAGAAATTGAAGATTTCCTACACCGGTGTGTACTACTCCCTTCAGAGGACAGCACAAACAGGCTCTAACCAGAGTAGAAAAAGAAGTGGGAGGCCGCGTTGCACAACTGAGCAAGAAGATAAGTACATTAGAGTCTCTAGTTTGAGAAACAGACGCCTCACAGGTCCCCAACTGGCATCTTCATTAAATAGTACCTGTTAGAGCCTGTTTGTGCTGTCCTCTGAAGGGAGTAGTACACACCGGTGTAGGAAATCTTCAATTTCTTAGCAATTTCTCGCATGGAATAGCCTTCATTTCTAAGAACAAGAATAGACTGTCGAGTTTCAGATGAAAGTTCTCTTTTTCTGGCCATTTTGAGCGTTTAATTGACCCCACAAATGTGATGCTCCAGAAACTCAATCTGCTCAAAGAAGTGCCCATCCAACCAATCCAACTTGTGGGAGCTGCTTCTGGAAGCGTGGGGTGCAATTTCTCCAGATTACCTCAACAAATTAACAGCTAGAATGCCAAAGGTCTGCAATGCTGTAATTGCTGCAAATGGAGGATTCTTTGACGAAAGCAAAGTTTGATGTAAAAAAAATCTTATTTCAAATACAAATCATTATTTCTAACCTTGTCAATGTCTTGACTCTATTTTCTATTCATTTCACAACATATGGTGGTGAATAAGTGTGACTTTTCATGGAAAACACGAAATTGTTTGGGTGATCCCAAACTTTTGAACGGTAGTGTATATATAAAGAAAAAAATATTATGATATCTAGATTATAGATAGATAGATAGATAGATAGATAGATAGATAGATAGATAGATAGATAGATAGATATAGATATCATATATCTATCGTTTGGTGTGTTCAATATAAAAATGAACAACATTATTGATATATTTGCGGCTATCTCTCACATTTTAACTATCCTAATGTATTTTTAAAGTTAACTAACGACAGCTGATATAATTGTGTGAGAAACAACGTTGCTTCTGCATGACTAATATGTGTTTTTGTGTTTTAACCCCCCCCCACCATTGTAATGGATATGTCTCCGAGCGATGTCCACCAATCAGAATGCATTACAGGATTTTTTTCAAATGATCACTCACCAATCAGCATACATAGCGCATATTTGAAAACAGTGTGCTTTAGTTTCAGTGTTGTATAGCGTTTTATATATATAAAACGCTCCCCTCTCCCCTGACGAGGTCCTCAACCTCATCACATCCAGTCGCCCCACCACATCCTCTCTTGACCTGGTCCCCTCCCCTCTTCTTCAGTCTATAGCACCTGAACTCCCTCCCTTTCTAACCCACCTCATCAACACCTCCCTCCAGGCAGGATGCTTTCCATCTATCTTCAAGACTGCTAGAGTCACCCCCCTTCTCAAGAAACCATCACTTAACCCCTCTGACATCCAAAACCATAGACTGGTTTCCCTTCTACCCTTTCTATCCAAAACTCTCGAATGTGCTGTCTTTAACCAACTTTCTTTATACCTCCATCAGAACAACCTCCTGGACCCCAACCAGTCTGGGTTCAAGGTGGGTCACTTGACAGAGACGGCCCTCCTTGCAGTGACAGAATTGCTGCACGCTGCGAGAGCAAACTCTCTCCTCTGTCCTGATACTCCTGGACCTGTCAGCTGCGTTTGACACAGTGAACCACCAGATCCTCCTCTCTACCCTTGAGGGGCTGGGTGTCACAGGCTCTACACTCTCAATGTTTGTATCCTACCTGACGGGTTGCTCCTACCAGGTGATATGGAGGGGATCTGTGTCGGAGCCTCGCAGACTGACTACAGGCATTCCACATAGTTCGGTTCTGGGTCCTCTCCTTTTCTCCCTGTACACGACATCCCTGGGTTCTGTTATTCACTCGCATGACTTCTCTTACCATTGTTATGCCGATGACACCCAGCTGATCTTGTCCTTTCCTCCCTCTGACACACAAGTAGAGACACGCATTGCTGCATGCTTGACTGACATCTCAGAGTGGATGGCGACACACCACCTGAAGCTCAGTTTGGACAAGACAGAGCTGAAGTTCCTCTGGGGAAAAGGTTGCCCACACCGAGACCTGGCCATCACCATTGACAACACCGTGGTGATGCCAATTCGGACTGCGAGGAATCTGGGTGTGATCCTGGACGACCAACTGCAAACATTGCATCGGTTGCTCGCTCCTGCAGATTTCTCCTCTATAACATCAGGGGGATTCGCCCATTCCTCACCGATGAGATGGCACAGGTGCTCATCCAGGCTCTGGTCATCTCCCAGCTGGACTACGGCAACTCCCTCCTTGCTGACGCCCCGGCGTCGGCCATCAGACCTCTGGAGCTTGTTCAGAAAGCTGCAGCTTCTCTGTTGTTCAACCGCCCTAAGTTCTCCTGCACAACTCCCCTTCTCATGTCCCTACACTGGCTCCCACTAGCTGCTCTCATCCAGTTTAAGACTCTGGTGCTAGCCTACAGGGCAGTGAAAGGAACAGCTCCTTCCTATCTTCAGGCCATGGTCAAGCCCTACACCCCCGCCCGACCACTTCGCTCTGCTGCCTCAAGACGCCTGGTTGCCCCGTCGCTGAGAGGCCCTTGCTGCCGATCGACCCGGTCACAGCTCTTTTCTGTCCTGGCCCCACATTGGTGGAATGAACTCCCCACTGATGTCAGGACAGCAGAGTTGCTGCCCATCCTTCGGCGCAGGTTGAAAACTCACCTTTTCAAGAACTACTACCCTGTTACTTGCTCTTAGCACTTATTGTATTCACTTATTTAAAAAAAAAAAACTCTTTCTTGCGCTTTTACTTTCACACTGGTTTTGCTCTTACATGCTTGTTTAGAGAGAAGATGCACTTATGACCTCTGATGACTAGTAGTTCTCCTGATTTCCTATGTTAAATGCAATTATTGTAAGTCGCTTTGGATGAAAGCATCAGCTAAATGACTGTAATGTAATGTAATGTAATATATATATATATAAAATCCAGTGAGTCAAGTAAATTCTTTATGAGACAGTACAAGCCTGTTTCATGCCATAAGCAATCATCAGCTGTCAAATTGTCAGATTGACGGCTGATGATTGTTTATGGCATGAAACAGGCTTGTACTGTCTTATAGAGAATTTACTTGACTCACTGGATTATTTTGCTCATTTCTTGAGCACTTTCCCTACCGTTGACTGTTTCTTTAAACAAAGTTATGTGTGTGTGTGTGTGTGTGTGTGTGTGTGTGTGTGTGTGTGTGTGTGTGTGTATGTATGTATGTATAGCAGCTGATGAGTGCGAGACGCACAAAACAGGCCTGTACTGCTATGCATTAAAATCTTTTTTCCTGTATTTGTGTTGATATTCCGCTCCTCATTAGTCGAGCACTCAACACCATTGATGGTCCACACACACACACACACACACACACACACACACACACACACACACACACACATATATATATATATATATATATATATATATATATATATATATATATAATATGTGTGTGTGTGTGTGTGTGTGTGTGTATTTGTTCCTGTTGAAAAAGGCTAACCACATTCTAGCATCTGTGATCTCTCTACTCTGTCAACACAAATCTTGCCAGTTCTTTGCACTGCTCACGCTCTCTCCCACACCAACTGTTCACAATAATGCTGGCAATTATCCAGGGGTTCAGCATCTAACTGTCTAGAAAATCGCCGGCTTCAGTGGTACACTGTAGGCTTTTTAGAGAGTAAAGCCCTGGGCTAAGCAAAGCACAAAGTGTACTTTTTCCTTTATCCCTTCCCTGTTTAGTCTCACTTTGTAAGAATATCAAGTTTTTTTTTTTTTTTAAAGTTAAATTTCCTCATAGTCTCACCGGGTTAGAAAACGAAGTTATTTTACAACAGCTCATAGCATCACATGGCACGCCACATCACCACAAGACATGACTTCATTGGTTTAAGTGGCTGGTTTTATGAGCTTATTTGTGCTGACATACCAATTGGTTTACTATAACAATGGGGTAATAAATGTCAGAATGAGATGGTTTCCTTTTTCTTCTTCTTGTGGTGTCAGTGATTCCTCTCAAAAATTTGCCTTGAATTCGCCTTGACTCAACCTTCTAAGATGTCAACCACATTGCAAAAACTGCTAATGTTAACAAGTCAAATAAGGCAGTATTGTATCGAACATTATCTGTGCCTATAATAAATGCAATTGACACGATCGGTCATGATGAAACACAGTGCACGTCTGTTATTGTTTTTCCACCATAGGCACACAGTTACGATGCTACAAGTGAAAGCTAAACATAGCAGGAGTAAATGCACAAACCACAGGCAGCAGGCCACTCAGGTCATCAATGAAGTTATTTAAAGAGATTATGATTCAGACAGCTCAAGTTTCAGTCTAGATTTATTAGACCCAAGAATGTGTTCATAGGTTTATGTCAGGGGATATATAAATATCCATGCTGGTGAGCAAGATAACATGGTTCAAAGCTTATCCGTATATGGCCATGTGTTGTTTACTTGTAAAAATAGGTAACGATTTGCAATATGAGAATGTTGATGGAGCAGAAAATACATTTCTAATCTAATTAACGATGTACTGGCTGCAAACGCAGTACATGTACACAGTGAGACATAGAGTTAGAAACAGAGTCCTTATGTGTATGAGTGTTTTGAGGTGTGCAAACATAGCAGGATTGCACGGACGTGTAAACTTCATTTTGGAAAGTGCCATGCCTATACAGTTGTTTCCCAGCAAACTTTGATGGACATGGAGTTACAGTGTGCTGCCTCACTTTCAGCTGAACCAGTGGCCCCGTGACATCTCAGCCAAGTTCCAGTACAGGGTCTATCCTATCACCTTCTCTGTGGGGAACGCTGAGGAATGGAAGAAGCTGTTCAAGCCCTGTGCTGCTCAGAGACTCTTCCTCCCGGTAAGGCGGCAGCTTTCTGCTCCTCTGTTCATATTTTGAGCTTCTCCATAGCCAGGAATCAGGAATGGACTGGCAACATGCAACCAATAAAGATGATGATACATCTGTTTCCATTTTAACTTGTTCTTTGGCTGTGTGTATATGATAAATATTGTACTTAATTACATTTGTTTGACCTTTCTTTCTATTTTTATGTATGGTTTGCAGTTAATTGCACTTTCACGATTATTGATTTTTTTTTCAAGGCATATTCTAACATTAGGTTAATAAATATGCTGTCTCCAGAGACTGACTGCAGTGATTTAATTATGGAGCGGATGGGTCTCACCAGTGATTTTTCTGTCTCTCTCTCTCTCTCAGCATTCATTGACATAACAACTAACTTACTTAACGTGCAATGAACATGAGTGAATGAACATGAACATTACCAGCAGAACAAAGCCCATAGTTTTTTTCAATCAATACAAATTAATCAATATTTACTGACACTGCAAGCAATTGGGGTAGCTCAATATGACAAGCTTCCAGATCTCTTTCTGCATGAAAAATACAAATACAAAAAAGGGCGTCCCGGTGGCGTTGCAGTTTATGCTGTTGCCTACCAACATGGGATGGGGATCACCAGTTTGAATCCCCACGTTACCTCTGGCTTGGTCGAGCGTCCCTACAAACACAATTGGCCGTGTCTGCGGGTATGTTTCCTGGTTGCTGCACTAGCGCCTCCTCTGGTTGGTTGGGGCGCCTGTTGTGGGGGGACTGGGGGGATAGCGTGATCCTCCCACGTGCTGTCCCCCTGATGAAACTCCTCACTGTCAGGTGAAAAAAAAGTGGCTGGAGACTCCACATGTATCGGAGGAGGCATGTGGTAGTCTGCAGCCCTCCCTGGATTGGCAGAAGGGGTGGGGCAGCAACCGGGATGGCTTGGAAGAGTGGGGTAATTGGCCAGATACAACGGATACAATTGGGGAGAAAAACGGAAAACTTTCAACAACAAAAAAAATACACCATACATCAAAAGAGTTTTACATTTAACAAATTTTCTTTATTTATTTTAGTAGTTGGATAGGTCATTACATATTGCAGGCCTAATTCCAAATCTTAGTGTAAAAGAAATTGCTGTGCTCCAAGGTCATCCTTAAGGAGGTGGACTCGTTGCTCTACGTAGACACTGACGTGCTGTTTCTCCGGCCAATGGATGACATCTGGGCCTTCCTTAAGGCTTTCAACAGCACCCAGTTGGCAGCCATGGCCCCAGAGCACGAGGTCCCCAAAATTGGCTGGTACAGCCGCTTCGCGCGACACCCATTTTACGGCGTCACGGGGGTCAATTCTGGTGTCATGCTGATGAACCTCACGAGGATCCGCAGCACAATGTTCAAAGTAAGACTCATCATGTTGTCATCAGGAAAAACAAAGCTGCCTTCCAACCAGTTACTGCCTAATAACATTATCCAGTTATCCCCAGCACTCTGATCTGCAAAAGCAGAAAGTTGAAGCAGACTGTATTTCCATTTATATGCCAACGTTTACAGATGAATTTCTTTTCCTGTTTAAAACCCTGAGACACTGTTTTCAAAGCCTTAGTGCTTTCACTGGGCTGTGATTGAAGCTCTCTTGATTGCCATGCTAACGTCTCAGACGTCTTGCCCCCAGAGCTCAATTTAGCAGCTCTCCACCACCTAATGCGAGCAGGAAATTACACTCGGAGCTGAAATGTAAATTTACCCTCTTTTGAATATGTGGTTAAAAAAAGGCTGCTGTTCAAGCTTTTGAAAGAAAATGTCCCTCTCGGTGTTGCAGAACAGTATGATCCCTGGTGGTTTGTCATGGGAGGACCTCCTACATCCTCTCTACCAGAAATACAAAAACCACATCACTTGGGGAGACCAGGACCTCCTCAACATTATCTTCCATTACAACCCAGGTATGGTCCCTTTTCTCCCGCACATCAACATTGCGTTGTTCAGAGCTTTGTAAATATTTTAGTGACCTATTTATGGCTTAAATCACTGATCAAGGTTGAATCCAAAGGGTGAGATCTTTTCAGTGTTGCTCCTGTGAAAAGCACTGTGATGTCCAAGGATTTGCTGTATATTTGATAGTTTCGCAAAAAATACTGTAAATGCTTTGATTAAAATGCACTCAAAGTACGTCTTCTCTCGGGGTATCATTAGGGAGGGAGAGTTGTGTTTCAGACTAGCACTTTGTACTGAAAGTCTGCTAATAAAACAAAGAACGTGGCATCGTTAGATACTCCCCCACAGCACAAGTTTTAGTTTATATGCTTTTCATTTGTGTGCATAAACAGAGAAAATTCAGCAATTGCATGTCATCAAAAGGCTGTATTTTCACATCAGTGGCCTCTTTTGTTGAGTTTTGGTAGTCTTTTGTTTGCATCCTTCTGTCTGAATCGGGATCAGTAAACACTGGAGCCTGTGGCTGTGGGCAACAACAGACTTAGTTCCAGGTGCAGTCTCCAGATGTGGGAATTAAGTGTTCAAAGCTACAGGCAGAGTTGGCATTGCCATTGTTTGCCTGAAACAAACACTCCCATAAGCAACCACACAGTGTAAAAAAAAATGTTCAAGTAAATCCATAGCATTTAAAATCTGGCCTTATTTGCCTTTTTTTAGGTTATGTTGGAGGTATTTCATCTGATGTTGTGGTACAGTTTTGTCATTTTTTTGGGGGGGGGTGGCGATGTTGATTCTTCTTTTCTTTTCTTTTCTTTTTTTTTTTAATCCATCTGGTCATGAGATTTCATCTGACATGCTTTTTTTTTGTGTGTGGCTTTTTCTCCCTTTTTTCTTCCCAATTGTACTTGGCAAATTACCCCACTCTTCCGAGCTGTCCCGGTAGCTGCTCCACCCCCTCTGCTGATCCAGGGAGGGCTGCAGACTACCACATGCCTCCTCCACTACATGTGGAGTCACCAGCCACTTCTTTTCACCTGACTGGGGAGTTTCACCAGGGGGACATAGCGTGTGGGAGGATCACGCTATTCCCCCCAGTCCCCCCCTCCCTGAACAGGCGCCAGAGGAGGCACTAGTGTAGCAACCAGGACACATACCCATATCCAGCTTCCCACCCGTAGACCCAGCCAGCTGTGTCTGTAGGGACGCCCAACCAAGCCGGAGGTAACACGGGGATTCGAACCAGCGAGCCCCATGTTGGTAGGCAACGGAATAGACTGCTACGCTACCCAAACGCCCCCGTGACAGCCTTTAACCTATAGGCGGTCATTGCCCCCTCTGTGTGGTGGAATTACATTACAAATGCACAAATAAGTCTGGTTTAAAACACTTAAATAACAGTGCATTCCTTTTATTTCCAGAGTGTCTCTTCACTTTTCCCTGCCAGTGGAACTATAGACCGGATCACTGTATGTATGGCAGTAACTGCAAAGAAGCCGAAGAAGAAGGGGTGTCCATTCTTCATGGGAACCGTGGAGTGTATCATGATGACAAGCAGCCGGCATTCAAAGTAGTCTACGATGCAATACATGATGTAAGTGAGCTACCGGTTTACTTGAATTTATTAAGGTTAATTAATACATGGTTTCAACCTGTCTCTGCCTAGTGCATACTTTTGAAAAATTATGTGATTTGATGGAGTGGAGGGCAAGGTGAGAGAACGGGGTATGACTCTTGTCTTTGTAAAATTGATTGCCTCATTGAAACAAACCACTGTCATGGATCTCTTGCATTTTGATGACTGAGCAGTGAACAGACAATTTGCAGTACCTGACATGAAATGGGTTTTACATATGGAAAAATTATAAAATATTATGTTTACAATTAAGGCGTTAGAACCCATTGCATAAAAATATCTCTTCAATGTGTTGGCCTACTGGCAAAAAGCATTTAAATATGTTCTTTCAAGCTGCCATTCTGCACATTGTCATTTTTGTTTAAGTTACCGACACCCATGGTAATATGCGGTCATTGCATCGGTGTTTTAGCCTCCACAAACCAGAGAGCCGCACCAACATAATCAATCGCTGGTTGCCTTGTATCAGCACCTTCCCAATGGCCGATCAAAAAAACATGATCGAATCTGAGTTTTAGCTGTTGATGTTGTAGTATCTGTCAATAAAGGTCTTCCATGAGATTGGTTTGCCATATCTGCTTGTTAGCTTGCTGCACCATATAATTTTTCCGGGAACATTTTACCCAATTAGTAAATAAATAAAATGAGCAGATATAAAACTGTTTATGATTTGGATGTTCATGGAATAGCTATTATTTTAAACATGTCAATGATGTATCAAAAATGTCATTTGCTTGCATGTAAACCTTGATTTATAGCTTTAAGAAACAGGACCAAAAAGCTGGGGGGGGGGGGGAAATGAATAAAAGCTGAGGTGAGCAGCTTTAAATATTTTAAGTCTTACAGTATTCCTCTTCTCACTGTCTTTAAAAATTGTGGGTCAGTTCTAAAATTTAGAGAAGCTTTGTATGGCAGTGGTGTCAGCTTCCTTCTGCTTTGCTGAGATAAGCAGCTTATGGACTAACTGAGTAGTAAGTTATGAATAATACTAATTTTCCCTCTGCCTTAACCCACGTATAACATTTAGTCTGGGAAGTCTGCCATTAAACAATGCCACACTACAGCTGATGTCTTTGCAATGTTTTCGTTCTGCAGTTTTCCTTCGAGGACAACCTTTTCCAGTCACTGTTTTACCCCATCCAGACCAAGTTCTTGGAAACAGTCAATACCCTGTGTGGTCGGATTCCCCAGGTTTTCCTCAAGCAGGTAGAGAAGACCATGAGAACTGTATACGAGGCTAAAGTTGTCCGGCATGTGAAACCACACAAATAAAGGATGGACTAATTAACGGATGATGGAGAAAGTATAACCTCCTTGTTTTTCCAGCATCACAGAAGACCTTCCTGTGGATTATGTGTCATATCAGGGCCTCCCAGATCATAATGACTGTTTGCGGTGTATTCTACACATGAGTTTAACAGTGCTTCGGATGGTAGTATGTGAGCACTATGATTCTCAGGTGATGGAGCTGGTGATAGTCCTATGTACACAGATATATGCATACATTGCTGGTCAGTCATGCTGTAGAGTAGGCTTGCCTCATTGCCCTCCTACGTTGTGCACAATCTGATTATGTGCAGTGGTTGAATGAATGACAATGTCAGAAAGTAAGAGAAAAGAAAGCCTTACTAAAAAAAAAAAAATAGATTTTACACTCTCATTTTCAAGGCTACTGTAAATTTTAACCCCTGAACTCAATTGAGAGCTGAAGCAAACTTTAGTTTTTCGGGCAGCTTAGTGGTGCATGAAAATATGCACCTCAAATGACTTTTCTCCTTCATTTTCCTTGTGCGGTTTTAAATTATCCCCTCGGCCTTCAGAGAACAGTATGACGTGTCCACCCGGGGCTTTGGAGAGCTTTACTACTTGAAGTAGTAGGTTAATAAACCAAGCCTTGAAGATCATATGAGTGTTTTACCGACAAATTACTTGAAATGTGTGCATGTGGAAATGGGAAAATTTGAGAGTTCTCTGCCTGTTCTGCTATTGCCAAATGCCACTTACAGTATTAAACCGGGCAAAACAGAGCAAGTATGAATACAGTTAGGAAACACCGAATGTTAAAATGCACTTTCTGACTAGTATCATGATAAAACTATGAATGAGGACAGTATGATAATTTGTACGCAATATGTCCAACTTAGATGCTACACTGTCAAGTGAATTAAAAACCAAAGGTGCTAGCATTTAAATAGCTGATGTACTTAAAGTCAATATGTGCCATATAAAGATGTAAGTTGTAATGTTTACAGTTACAAGAAAAGAAATAATAATGACATAGACCTGTCTATGAAAGGGTATCTTTGTTTGCAATATGATGTATGGTATGATATGAAATCATAGGCAATATGTTTGAATAACATAACCGTCATTTCTGTGTAATGGTATACATGTATCTCATTCGAACTGGAAACTGAAAATATCTGTACAGTTAACTATATTAGTGTTTCTGAATAAAAAAAATGCATTTGGCTGTGTATTATCTTGATTAAGATATTGTTTTCTAATAACACCACAAATGAATGAAATGTTAAAATGTTCTCTTTATTACCCTGCTTGTAGATGCCCAGTTAAGGCTATTAACTCAGAATTTCGGTTTTCTTTGTCCTTTGTTTTTTTTTTCTTTTTTTTTTTCCTCCAATTGTACTTGGCCAATTACCCCACTCTTCCAAGCCGTCCCGATCGCTTCTCCACCCACTCTGCTGATCCAGGGAGGGCTGCAGACTACCACATGCCTCCTCCAATACATGTGGAGTCGCCAGCCGCTTCTTTTCACCTAACAGTGAGGAGTTTTGCCAGGGGGACGTAGCACGCAGGAGGATCACGCTATTCTCCCCAGTTCCCCCTCCCCCCCCGAACAGGCACCCTGACTGGCCAGAAGAGGCGCTAGTGCAGCGACCAGGACACATTCCCACATCCGGCTTCCCACCCGCAGACATGGCCAATTGTGTCTGTAGGGACGCCCTACCAAGCCAGATGTAACATGGGGATTCGAAACCGGCAGTCCCGGTGTTGGTAGGTAACGGAATAGACCAAGACGCTACCCGGGCGCCCCCATAATTTTTTTTTTTGTCTTGCTAGGATCTTGGAGTACTGGAGTGTAATTAGCCATCTAAAAACATTTTACTGCAGCAGTTAATTTCATGGCTATTTCCATTCTTGGCACAAAGCAGTTGTATATTGAATTTTCCCACTTAATGAGAATACAATAGCATAATAGCTGATTGCTGATACCATCTCGCTTTATTTAACTTATACCTCATCCTGGAATTGAACAAGTCGACAAAAAAACACAAACACTGTCTTATAGAGAGTTAATACAATTCAAAGTAAATTGACTCCATTCCTGGATAATGCTTAAGTGACACATAAATGACTGCGTTTTAGTGTCTATTTTGTGAGTTGTTAGTGTTTTTTGAACGCTGTTGGTTTTAAGTTGCAATTGGTAGGCCTAATCAAATGGTATCTTTATAGATTTCTTTAGGTAGAAGTCAGTCATCTCAGGGGATGAGTGGCAATGAACCATTAGAGCCTGACCAGGCTGGTCCATCCTCTGCCACATCTACAGAAGAAGCCACACCAAGCTCAAATGTTCCAACGCTGGATGGGAAATACTTCCAAATAGTGAAGCAGATCCCAAACGGAAAGATAGAGGCTGAGTGTCAGCTGTGCGCTAACAAAAATATCATAATATGTGGCTCTCTTGCAGCGACATCAAATTTTAAAACCCACTTGAAACGAAGGCACCCCGACAAAGGAATTTGAAGACCACAAAAAGGAACTTGCCAGTGCGAAAAGCAAAAAAACAAAAAAACAAAACAAAAAAAGACAAAAACCAGGACCTCATACAAAACAAACTACTCTCTGAACATAGTCCATTGACACAAAATAAAATGGACTGTCTCGTCACATCCTTTGTCACTAAAGGCATGTACCCATTGGCCACTGTTGAGCATAAATAATTTATAGACTTGGTACAGGGACTTTGCCAAGGTGGTAAAAGTATGTCCAGGAGCATACTTGGGAGAAGAATCAATGAAGACTTTAATAATAAAACAGCAAATTTGAACATGAGACTTAAGTGTATACATGTTTGCACCATTGCAGATATCTGGTGAACTAAAAAAAACAAAAACAAGTTATATGAGACTCACTGTACATTAGATAAAAACGGACATGCTAGAATGAGAATTGGCTGCTCTTGCTTGCAACATTTTCCCAGTCCACATACCTACAATGCAGAACAACTGGAGGAAATCCATTCAGAATATGGACTCAAAACTGACACCATTGTGGCTACTGTAACTGACAATGGATCAAACTCCTCAAAAGCCTTTTGAGAGTTCAATATCACAGTCATTTCAGAGGAAGAGGATGAGACAGATGAGCAGTAACAGGATCTTTTATTTGTAATAATAGATCCAGAGGGAAGAACTGTCAGAGTGTGCTATCATTCTACCACCTCACGTCAGGTGTTCCACTCACACACAGTTTGGTTTCAACCACTGATGCCAAAAGGGCAATTAAAGACAATACAACTCTCTTCAGGCTGAATCATTCATCCATGGCAAAGTGTTCAGCCCTATGGAATAATTCTGGCAGACCACAATATATGGAAATGCTGAATGACTTGACCAACCAGCAACTGCAGACACCCTGCGTTTGTAGGTGGAATTCTCTTTATGACTGTTTGAGTCAGCTGATATTTCTTTGCAAGAAGCTCCCCAAGATCATGCCTGTCTTGCAACTCCCACCATTCAAAGAGGTAGAGCTTGATTTCCTTGAGGAATACTGCAAAGTCCTCAAGCCCATTGCAATTGACCGCCCTCAAAGTCAGACCGCATACTACTATGGTGGGCTCATACCTTCCCTCTTTGCTGTTAAGGCGGTACTGCTCACATATCTTGCAAACCACCATAGCTGGCTTTCAGAAAAGGTTCAGTAGCTTCTTACAGCTGAAGACTGATGTCAATCAAGCCATCCTGGCTACAACAACCCATCCGTTTTTCAAGATGAGGTGGTTGCCTCCCAAACTAGCTGCAGAGAAGAAGTGACTACATCACCTGTTTCTGCACTCAGCTAAAGAGCTTGGCCTTGTGACAGAAAGTGAGACTGCCTCATAAAATACCACTGAAGAGAATGAAGACTATTTCTTCATCTTCCCTGACCAGGGTACGGGTAAACTACTCTCACTTCAGTGTCTTAAGGTTAAACTGCAATTTCATGAATTCTACTACTACTACTACTTTTGGCTGCTCCCGTTAGGGGTCGCCACAGTGGATCATCTGTTTCTATTTCTTCCTGTCCTCTGCGTCTTCTTTTGTCACACCAGCCACCTGCATGTCCTCTCTCACCACATCCATAAACCTCTTTTCCTCTTCCCTGGCAGCTCTATATTCAGTGTCCTTCTCCCATTATCTACTACTACTACTACTACTTTCGGCTGCTCCCGTTAGGGGTCGCCACAGCGGATCATCCGTTTCCATTTCTTCCTGTCTTCTGTGTCTTCCTCTGTCACACCAGCCACCTGCATGTCTTCCCTCACCACATCCATAAACCTCCTCTTTGGCCTTCCTCTTCTCCTCTTCCCTGGCAGCTCCATAGTCAGTATCCTTCTCCCAATACACCCAGCATCTCTCCTCCACACATGTCCAAGCCATCTCAATCTTGCCTCTCTTGCTTTGTCTCCAAACTGTCCAACCTGAGCTGTCCCTCTAATATACACGTTCCTAATCCTGTCCTTCTTCATCACTCCCAATGAAAATCTTAGCATCTTCAACTCTGCCACCTCCTGCTCCACCTCCTGTGTTTTTGTTTCATTAGTGCCACTGTCTCCAAACCATGTAACATAGCAGGTCTCGCAACCATCTTGTAAACCTTTCCTTTAACTCTTGTTGATAACCTTCTGTTGCAAATCACCCCTGACAATCTTCTCCACCCACTCCACCCTGCCTGCACTCTCTTCTTTATCTCTCTTCTGCACTTCCTGTTACTTTGAACAGTTGACCGCAAGTATTTAAACTCATATGCCTTCGCCACCTCTACTCCTTGCACCTTCACCATTCCACTGTCCTCCCTCTCATTCATGCATAGGTATTCCGTCTTGCTCCAACTGACTTTCATTCCTCTTCTCTCCAGTGCATACCTCCACCTCTCCAGGCTCTCCTCAACCTGAACCCTACTCTCGATCACAATGTCATCTGCAAACATCATAGTCCACGGAAACTCCTGCCTGATCTCATGCGTCGACCTGTCCGTCACCATTGCAAACAAGAAAGGGCTCAGAGCCGATCCTTGATGTAATCTCACCTCCACCTTGAACTCATGTCATTCCAACCGCACACCTCACCACTGTCACACTTCCCTCAAACATATCCTGCACCACTCCTACATACTTCTCTGCAACTCCTGACTTCCTCATACAATACCACACCTCCTCTCTTGGCACCCTATCATATGCTTTCTCTAAATCCACAAAGACACAATGTAACTCCTTCTGGCCTTCTCTATACTTCTCAATCAACATTCTCAAAGCAAACATCGTCTCTGTAGTGCTCTTTTGTGGCATGATCCCATACTTCTGCTCACTAATTGTCACCTCTCCTCTTAACCTAGTTTCTATTACTCTTTCCCATATCTTCATGCTGTGGCTGATCAACTTCACACCTCTGTAGTTGCTACAGTTTTGCACATCACCCTTATTCTTAAAAATCAGTACCAGTATGCTTCTTCTCCACTCCTCAGGCATCCTCTCACTTTCCAAGATTGTGTAAAACAATCTAGTTAAAAACTTCACTGCCATCTCTCCTGAATATCTCCATGCCTCCACAGTATGTCATCAGGACCAACTGCCTTTCCACTCTTCATCCTCTTCATAGCTGCCCTCACTTCCTCCTTGCTAATACACCACACTTCCTGATTCACTATCCCCACATCATCCAACCTTCTCTCGCTCTCATTTTCTTCATTCATCAGCCCCTCAATTTACTCCTTCCACCTTCTCAGCACACTCTCCTTGCTTGTCAGCACATTTCCATCTCTATCCTTGATCACGCTAACCTGCTGCACATCCCTCCAAGCTCGGTCCCTCTGTCTAGCCAATAGGAACAAGTCCTCTTCTCCTTCTTTAGTGTCTAACCTCTCATACGCCTTTTCCTTTGCCACCTCTCCGCTTTACACTGCATCTCCTTGTATTCGTGTCTACTTTCTTCATGAATTAATCATCAAAATTGAATATTCATCGATTTAAAAAATGAATGTGTCACTAGTTTCATGTTACATTTTTAAATATTATTGTAATACTAAAAATCCTTGAATTTAATGTAAATTAATAACAACCTTGTTTCCCTGTTTGCCTCTACTGTTTCCAATACCGACAACAGGAACTGAGAGCCAATTGGATAAAGAGATGTTGCCCAGCCACAGCAAAGCCAAGTTGAAGACCCTTCACTTTCTGGAGGACCCCAGAAAGGACCTTTCCTCGCTGGATTCATATCCACTGATCAAGCTACTCTTTGTGAGATTCAACACCACTTTGCCATCATCAGCACCAGTTGAGCATCTCTTCTCCTTTGTGGGCATGATTTACCATCCTCACAGAAGGCAATTAACAGCTGAACTGATGGCGAAATTAGTTGTGCTGAAAAATAACTAAAACTAAAACGTAAAAAAAACCTTGTTAGATATTAGTTGTTTGTGATGGACTGGCGGCTTGTCCAGGGTGTCTCCCCACCTGCTGCCCAGTGACTGCTGGGATAGGCTCCAGCAGCCCTGCAACCCCGATTGGGATAAATGGCTTGGATAATGGATGGATGGATGGAGATATTAGTTGTGCTGAAAAACATCCAAAACGGAAATGGAAGGACTGCAGTGTTAGGGGGTACACAAAGGACTATACCTTTTTTTTTCAGGTTGTTGGCATTGAAGGGAAGGGGGTGCTTCTCTTTTTCTTCTACTATTTGGTACTGTATCACACTCTGCTGTAATGGTACTGTTATATGTCTTTTTCACTCGTTCAATTGGTTGCTTGTAAAGTTGGAAATCTCAGAAATGTACTTACTCCACTGCACTTATATGTATCGCTCTTGAAAAAGGAATCTGTTAAATGCCCAGTCTTGTGTCTTCTTAAAGAACTAGTGCATCACTGTGGCCTAACTGTTCAGTTCCCTCAGTTGCATTTCAATTGGCTGTTCACTCAGTCAGTCAATGGTCGCTTTGACTGACAGAAACTACCCAGCATGCACCCCTGAATTCGCAGCCTCCCACCTCCAAGATATTCTGATTGGCCACTTCAAATCTATGATGTGGAGAAATTAGCAGAGCTCATCTTTTCAATGTAGGGGGGTTAAGGTCAGACCCGTATTGAGGCTACTAAATGCCTAAAATGTGATATCAGTTTGTACAGAATGTATTTTCAAATTACAAATTACTTGTATTTTAATTAAATACATTTTCTCATACCAGTATTTTGTATTTCATTTTGATCCATTTGATGAGTAAGTATTTGTAATTTGTAACAAGATGTTTTTGATGTATTTGTGCCCATCTCGTCCCTTAATCCATTCTTCACGTTGCTTCCATCTGGTCTCAGGTACAGGTCCCTCACCTGCAACTGAAGTTCTCACTGACTCAGCGTTTTCGGTTTTTACAGATTTTCACCGAAAAATACCTGGATTTTTTAAAAGGAGCAGATCGGTTTAAACTGATTTTCACCCGGATTTTATGTTTCCATGGATTATATTCACCGACAAATACCCAAATTTTTCAGAACCGATAAATTCCCGGATTTATTTATTTATTGGAAAAATCAAAACCGAAAACGCTGAGCATCTTTATTCTCTATGTATATCTTATGGTATGTACATATACATACCACATGTATGTACAGAGTCTCGCATACATTTACTATATGTGAGGCTCTGTACAATGGATGAAAAAATCTCTTGTAGGACAATTAAGTATCTATCTATCTATCTATCTATCTATCTATCTATCTATCTATCTATCTATCTATCTATCTATCTATCTATCTATCTGTCTATCTGTCTGTCTGTCTGTCTGTCTGTCTGTCTGTCTGTCTGTCTGCCTGTCTTGTGTGTGTGTGTGTGTGTGTGTGTGTGTGTACGCGCTCGTGTGTCTGTGTATAAGCAAAAAGCAACTGTGTTGTTTGCAGTAGTGGGGAAAAAAACACCTTATTTATTATCATGTACAGATCTCAAAAAGTATTGTCACTGTGTATTTTTGAGTCAAAGACATTATCTGCATCAAGAAACATGCAGCATTGTTAAACTATGAGACAAACAAAGTGAAAGTGCCAGCTAAGAACATAAAATCTGATTCATTTGAGTTTACCCGCAAGCAGTAACGAATGGAGTTCAGGTGAAGGGAGAGCATTTTTGCCCTCTTGTGGTTGAGAGGATGGACTTCACATGTCAGTGATTTCATTCCCGAAACAGTCTTCAATTTGTTTTTAATGGCATGCATTTTAACACAAGTAACACATAGTGACTTCTTTTTTCCTCTCTGTAGAATATCTTTGTTAAACTCATAAAGATTACATGAAAATGTTACTTCCCTAACTTTAAGGAGTTGTTCCTTATCCGATGTGAGGGTCTAAGGATAGGATGTTGTGTTGCTGTATAGGCCCTTGAGGCAAATTTGTAATTTGTGATATTGGGCTATACAAATAAAATCGACTTGACTTAATAGTTTCTCATTAGAAACTTTGAAGTTTTCAGTGAGTTTTAGCCGAGAAAAAAAAAACTGCAGTGACACCACAGAGTGCCATATGCACCCGTCATCCCAAAAGTCTTGTTAGGGCCTTAGGTCATTGTTTGTACTTTCTTTTTTGCAAAGACTTAACCATACCTTCCGGTATGATTTTATTTTCATTTAATTTTTCTTACACTTTTTACATTTTTTTTAGAATTTTAATATTAAAACTACGTTAATACCAACGGTAACAATAATTGCACACATCAAGAAAACCTCTCCAATAATGTCTTCTTTGACACAAAAAAGTCAAATCCCCCCCCCCAAAAAGGATGTTACAGGATGATCGTCATCAAGCTTGACACTGCAATTTACAATTCTGCATAAACATGCGAAAACTAATATCGCTGCCGCTCTCTCCTAAAACAGAAAGTGTGGTTTAAAATGGCTAGTTGCCAGAAAAAAAAAATTTTTTTCCCGTAAGGATGTCAATCACGAAGCTCAAGGAAAAACAGCGTCAATTCAGCAGTCTGAAGTTGGAACAGCCAGCACCACCAACAGTCCGGCAACCCCCTCCGCAACTGCTAACGTTAGCACAGAGGTGGTGGTGGGAAGCCCACCGTTCACAGTATGGACAGAGGAGATGTGGGCCAAAAAGAAGGAGGCATACCCCTGGACTAACTGTAAGGATGGAAACTGGGGTGCAAGCTCTGTTCATCCGTTGCCGATATGTCAGTGTTCAAATCAAAGGGTTCCTGAATGGGGAATGAATGGCGTCTCTACACTGTAATGCACAGCGGAAAGGATAAGAGCGCAATTTTGACTTCGCTGAGAAAAAAGATAATTAAACATAAACAGTCCAATAGCCACATTGCTGCTGAACGTACACATGAGAATGCAAAAAAAAAAAAACAGACCCTGGGGAAAGTACGTGATAATACGAATGCCTCGTACCTGAAGGCTACATCCTACATCATGTGCCATATTCCGTTCTGTTTACTATTAAGCATGTAACAACAGGCCATTTTGTGATAATTATGGACTACTGGAGTTACAACGCGAAAATGAGATTGACATTGGCATCGGTTTGCACTCCAGATACAGCGCAGCACAGATTACAGACAAAATAGGTTCAGAGATTCGTAAAAAAATCTGCCAAAGAATCCAAGCCAAAGAAGGTAAAATTTCAATTCTTATAGACGAATCAATAATCTGAACCATCAAATGTTCACCACTGCATCAGGGCCAGTAGCAACCGCCCAGGCCGAGTTGGAGTATGTCCATTTGATTGCACAACTGAAAGTCCTGGAACGCAACAACTGGCCACCAGCACCAGTTCCCAGTTTTGGAGAGGTGGAAATAAGTGAACTCTGTAAAAGATTCAGGCTGCCAACTTCTAGTGCAATTAATGGATTCAGAGACTTTATCGTGAGCAATGGGGATGCTACACCTGATGAGCTCAGGATTTAATGAATTGCACCAAACTCATCCCATGTAGCACTGTGGCGTGCAAAAGGGGATTCAGCCAGATTAATCTAATTGTCACCCCGATTCGCAGAAAATTACTGATTGAACGGGTATCCACCTTGATGTTCAGCAAACTACATCGGCCACCTCTAAACCAGTGGGATCCAACAGGCTATGTGACAACTTAGCTGAGATACCATCACTCTGGTGAAGACAAGAGAACGAGACCTTCAACCGAATCTCTCAAAGATTCTCCTCCTGACCCAGTGTGGTGATTTCTTTGACTTTTTTGAGCAGGACGTCCTGTGGTCGAACTAAAAACATCAATGGTGAGTAACACTGGTGACTTTTTTTAGGCGTAGCCTGCTGTGCATGATGTGTTTTATGGTTTACAATCGCAACTTCAAACTTAATTAGGCCTACACTTGTTTGTGTAGGATATACTGAATGTACAAATAAATGACAGACACGTGTGCCAAGCTCAGAACATGTCATCTCAAGAAGCATGTAACAACCCTACTACATCCGGGGTCATGCATGAAACAACAAATAAGTAGATTGCCAATGGCATCGATCTCACTAGTGCAAGTACATAGTGCAACATGTCACAATATAACTTGTAAATAAAATAAATCTTTTCCTGTATCGGAACATTACAACAGTCTCTGTTAACTACTGTTGTTTTTTGTTTGCTTTTTTAATGGCAACAGCCATACACAATCCATATTATAAGTTGAGTCTCTCAAGTGGCTTAGACAGCCGTCCGGCCCTTGTATATCTGTGTCCCTCCGAGGGTCTGGCGCCAACTGAACTGGGGGAGGCCCTTGGTGTGAGCCTGATGGGGCTTAGCTTGGCCACAATTGGGGGAGCCTCTGCAGCACTAGTCTCTGGAACACGCGAAGGCTCTGGCTCATTCTCTTCGCAGGCCCAAGTAGGAGTTGGCTCTGCCACTCTGAGGTCAACCCTGTTGTGTCGATAGAATGAGCCGTCAACATCCACCAGGTAAGAGCTAAGTGCAACCTTGCGGAGATAGGTCCTGACCTTCCAGAGACCAGTGTTATCACCAGGCAGGGGCTTCATTTGGACAGTTTCCCCTACCTCCAGCTCCAGCAGATCCTTGGTGGACCAGTCATAGAAAAACTTGGTAAGCTGCTTCCTGTGATGCAGTTTCTCGGTGACCCCTACCACAATGACTGGTTCAAGGAGTTTGTTTGTCCCTGGAATGGAGTTTTCAGCCGATGAGACGTGAGGCGTTGTGCCGGGCTGCTGTCCATGTTTTCGGTGGGAGTATTCCTCCAGTGTAGTATGGCCTTCCAAGGGTCGGCACCGTCATGCATGGCCTTACGCAGTAGATTCTTTGCAATCTTGATGGCTGACTCTGCCTTGCCATTTGCTTTCGGGTGCCTTGGAGAGGAAATCACATGCTCGAACTCCCAATCAGAAGCAAAATGTGCAAACTGCGAAGTAAATTGTGGGCCATTGTCTGTGATGACCTTGTCTGGCTGGCCATAACGTGCGAACTGTGCCTTACAATGCTTGATGACTGTCTCTGCGGATAAGTCAGGGAGGAGCTCACTCTCCCAAAAATCTGAATAGTGGTCAACTATGAACAGACAGTCCTTCTGCCTGTGGCTGAACAGGTCCATGCTCACAATCTGCTATGGCCTGGTGGGCAGTTCAGGTGAGAGAATGGTCTCTTTTTGCTGTTTGTGAGCATACTCATTGCAGGTTGAGCAGGTGCTCACAAAGTCCTTTATTTCTGCCTGCATGTTGGGCCAGTACAATGTCTCTAGAGCTTGCCAGTAGCATGCGTCTCTGCCTATGTGACTCATATGTACGTATGTGTGTAAGCATCTCTGAGTGTAGCAATTTCCGGATGATGACTTTCTGCCCCCGGAATAAGATGCCATTCTGTGCGCTGACCTCATCCCAGTAGGGCCAATATTCTCTGATAATGACAGGCGCTTCTTCTCTTACATCTGGCCAGCCCATGAGAACTGTAGACTTTAGTGTTTGCAGACATTCATTCTGGTCAGTGTGCAACCTGATTTGATCTAAGCGCTGGTAATTTACGTTTAAGTAGTCTGCCTGGTTCACATGCTGTGCATCCTCTTGCTCTTGCTGTAAGGTGCAGATGGCGTGTTGCCGGTAGGCCATTCCTCTGCCAGTGCATCCTGCTGTTGCTCTGCTGAGCATGTCACTGACGAACATTTCAGGTCGTGGTTTGTAGATGACCTTCAGACTATAGTTCTGTAAGGTCATGAGCATGCTCTGAAGCCTCTTGGGTACATTAAGGAGAGGTTTGCTGAAGACAGAAATGAGAGGCTTATGGTCTGTCTCTGCTGTGATCAGTTCACGGCCGTATAAGTGGTGGTGAAACCTTTGACAGGCGAAGATGATAACGAGGCACTCTTTTTCGATTTGTGCATAGTTTTTTTTCTGTAGGGGTAAGAGCTCTCAAAGCAAACGTGATGGGTTGGCCTTCCTGCATGAGGCAGCAGCCGAGCCCACTCTGGCTGGCGTCACTCTGGACTGTGATTGGCTTAGTCACATCATAGTAGCACAGGACAGGCATGGATGTAGCCAGAAACTTGAGTTCATGAACTGCCGCCTCATGTTTGGGCAGCCAGTGCCAGGAGGTTTCTTTGTCTAGTAAGTGTCACAATGGCTTGAAGACACTCGATAGGTGTGGCATGAATTTGGCCAAATAGTTGGCAAAGCCGATGAGACGTTGCACACCTTTTGTGTCTATTGAATTGGTAATGCTGATGATGGCCCTCACCTTCTCTGGGTCAGGCTTCAGTCCAGCGGATGAGAAAACGTGGCCGTGAAACTGGACTTCAGCTACCGTGAACTGCAGCTTCTTTAAGCCTAGCCGCAACTTGACCTCACGGCAGCGCTCCATCAGTACCAGGAGATTGATGTCATGGTCAGTCTCAGCTTCTTTGTCTGTGTCCCCACAGCCCACAAAAAGATGTCATCCGCAATAGGCTCGATGCCTTTCAGTCCAACCAGGAGCTCATGTTGTTTTCGTTGATACACCTCAGGTGCCACGATACTCCGAATAGTAGCTTCACCCAGCGTTTCCTCCCCCAGGAGGTCCAAAAAGTGGTCATGAAACTGCTCTCGTTGTCCAATTTGCATTGCAGAAATGCATCTCTGGCATCCACCAAGGTGAGGACTCTTGTCTTTGGTATAGTTTGTACAGGACGTCCTCAAGGGTAGACATAATGTAGTGAGAGTACTTTAGGGCTTTGTTCAAGAACTTAGGATCAATGCATAGTCTCAGCTTTTCCGGCTTTTTCACAATTACCATGTTGCTGATCCAGTCGGTCGGTTCTATGACAGGTGCAATGTGGCCTTCAGCCTTGTACTTTTCCAGCTGTGCTTTAACAGCAGCCTTCATTGCAATGGCAACGTTGTGAGGAGCACACTGAACTGCAGGAATACTGGGATCCTGGTCAAAATGGACTTCCCCAGGTATGGATTCCACAGGTGAGTTGAACAAATCACTGTATCTGTTGACCAGCTGTTCCTTGGTTAGGGCTCCGGGCTGTGCATGTTCCACTTTAAGTACATCATCAGGGATTGTGAAGTGCATGAGACCCAGGCGTTCACAGGAGGAGCCCGACAGAAGAGGATCTTGGCTTCACTATCTCAAATGAGAGCTCCTATTTGTGGCCACCTACTGTACATTCAGTCTCAAAGATGCCTATAGAGTTGAATGTCTCCCCTGAGCACAGATTTAGTCTGGTGTTGCTTGGGTGGAGCAGTGCATTGGGTGCCAGCCTTTTATCCTTGAGGCTCATTACATTACAAGTGGTCCCAGAGTCCAACTGACATTGTTGTGAAATCTTAATGTTACAAACAATTTCTTCCCTTTAGCTTGTACTGCATCGATTGACTCATGCATGTATATATCCTCATCACTGTTTTGCACTGGATTCGCTGCCATATTTTCCATGCAGTGCACATTTCCATCAGCATGTCTTCTTTTGCTTTTTTGAAAGACTTTCACAAAGTGATTATGCGTTCCACATGATTTACATCGTTTCCCAAATGCTGGGCAGTGTTTTCTGCCCCTTGAATGTGAGTTGCCACAGTATTACATGCATAGTCTGCGGATTTGGGTGAATTACTCTGCCTCACTTGGTTATGCCTGGATAGTTGCTTAGCGACAGTGTGAACCACGTGGGTGTGTGGACTTGCTATTTCCATTGCTCTCATTCTAATGTCAGTCTGTTCCGCTGCGCGGCACATCTCAATAGCAGTGATTAATGTGAGTTCCTTTTCTCTTAAAATTCTGCGTCTTGTGCTCTCGTTTGCAACACCCAGTACAATTTTGTCACGAATCATCTCATCCCTTAGCTGTCCATACTCGCAGTTTGCTGCCTTTTCTCTCAGTCTGGTCACAAAATTGTCTATGGATTTGCCTTCCTCCTGTTTGCAGCTCCCCAACATGTATCCTTCATACATCACGATCTTCGCAGGTTTGAAATATTTTTCCAACACATTCAGTATCGCTGCGGCCATGGCCAGATTAACCCACCAGGGTTGTTAAATGTAAAACTAATGCACATACCCAACATGGTAGTCGACACTATGCCATTCTGCATGGGATTCGGTTGGCGACTACAAAGTACAACACAATTTTGAATCACAAAACAGAGATGAGAATAGCAGCTCACAGCATCACAAACATTGCAAGCCTTCTTCCCACTTACAATGGCTTCCCAACAGGAAATAAATGTTTGTTTCAGAGCAAATAATTTAGTGAAATATGGGTATATTTTAGTAAAACTATCTGTTTAATAATTTTTCAGTATGAGCATTCTAGCTAGCACATTTGTTTAACCATACACAATTAAACAATGACTTTGATCATAAGCATTGAGTTTGCACTATGTCAGACTTTGTTGCACTCTCAACGCTACAATGTAAACACGAGGCACATGTTGTGAATGACGGAAAGGATTGAAATTAGCCATGGCTTATCACGCTCACTTTTTCCGTGTACTTCTGACACCATGTGAATGATGGAAAGGAGGCTTCTTGTAGCGTCAGTCAGTTTTTAATGAAACTACGAGGCAGGCAGCACTCCTAGAACAATACAGTACTCCCGCAAGCACTTTCAACTACAGTAAATACTACAGTATATGCTCACATATATTACCGTATATGACAGAGGCCTACCACTCAATCACTCCCACCATACTGATAGAGCCTGCATACATTCCCCTTGATAGCCAGGGCGGCGAGCTACAGTGCCTAGGGTGGATCCAGAGCGCTGTCACCTACAAAGGCAAGACTTACCCACTCACCGCATTTGTCGTCCTTGCAACCTTGTGGAGGCAGGTCCTGACCTTCCAGACTTTGTTGCACTCTCAACGCTACAATGTAAACACGAGGCACATGTTGTGAATAACGGAAAGGATTGAAATTAGCCATGGCTTATCACGCTCACTTTTTCCGTGTACTTCTGACACCATGTGAATGATGGAAAGGAGGCTTCTTGTAGCGTCAGTCAGTTTTTAATGACACTACGAGGCAGGCCACAAAATACAGCACTCCCGGAACAATACAGTACTCCTGCAAGCACTTTTGATTACCATAAATACTACAGCATATGCTCACATATATTACCGTATATGACAGAGGCCTACCACTCAATCACTCCCACCACACCGCTACAGCCTGCATACATTCCCCTTGATAGCCTGGGCAGCGAGCTACAGTGCCTAGGGTGGATACAGAGCGCTGGCACCTACAAAGGCAAGACTTATCCATTCACAGCATATGTCATCCGTGGACACTCTGTGAACAACTTACTCAGCCGGAAAAAGTCTGTGGAGATGAACCTGGTGAGGAGAGTGGAGGAAACTGTGTGCAAGTGAGCACATATGTATGCAAAGGCATATGGTGAGCATGGGACATTAAAGACTGAACCTGTAAAGATACAGCTGAAAGACAATGCTCAGCCATATGCTGTGTACACTGCAAGATGTGTGCCCCTCCCCATGCTGCCAAAAGTAAAGGAAGAACTCCAGAGGATGGAGAGAAACGGTGTCATAGAGAAAGTGACACAGCCCATTGAGTGGTGTGCACCGATGGTGCCAGTATTAAAGAAAACCACAGGCAAAGCGCGTAGCTGCGCCGACTTCAAGAGGCTGAATGAGGCTGTCAAGAGAGAACAGTACGTTCTACCAACAGCAGATGAGATTATAGCAAAGCTCAGTGGAGCCACACTCTTCTCCTCATTGGATGCAGTTAGCAGGTTCTTCCAAATACCGCTACACCCAGATAGCTGTAAACTCACCACCTTCATCACACCGTTTGGCAGGTTCAACTTCAAGCGGCTGCCATTTGGCATAACAAGTGCACCCGAAATCTTCCAGAGGAAGATGGCGGAAACCCTACAGGGGTTGGAGGGTGTCGAGGTGTTTATGGATGACATCCTTGTCTATGGTGCTACAGAGGAGGAGCATGACAGTCGCCTTGGGAAGGTGATACAGTGTATAGAGAGCACTGGTCTGAAGCTCAACCGAAAAAAGTGCTCCTTCAGGCAGACTGAGCTGCGGTTTCTCGGGCACCTCATCGACTGGGGTCCGGCCGGACCCGGATAAAGTGGAAGCCATACAGCAGCTCTCACCACCCACAGACATGCATGAGTTAAAGAGGATATTGGGAATGGTGAACTATCTTGGAAAATACGTTCCCAACCTTGCAACCATGGGAGAGCCTCTGTATAAACAGGGGTGCACATAATTTTGACTGCTCTTCAAGCACTGAAAACTAAATATACAAATGACTGCTTTTTCAAACACTGAAAACCAAATCAAACTCACAACAGATACTGCTATTTAAAGCACCGAAAGTTCTGTTATCCTACAGGACATCATCGTCATCTTCATCACCCCCCTCCAGACTGTCTTCCTCTATTTCAAAAACACCAGATGTACTAGGCCTGCTCCTTTCTCGCTGCTTCAGCCTACGATTAGCTGTTTGCATCCACAAGTCTACTGCTGGCTTTGGGTCAAAGGTTTCTGTTGTGAACTTAGATAAGTGGATGTGCATTAGAGATGAGAGGCGATAGTCTGACAGGCATGATCTTTACTTGTTTTTTATTATATTCAGGTGTGAAATCCCCTCTCACATGCAGCACTGCTCAAGGGCAGTGTAAGAGACAGCAGAAGGACTTTCTGAATGTTGGAGTAACTGCCTGGGTTGCTGGTGTTCACTACATTGACTAGATCATGCACAGAGGAGGCTGCCAAACGTTTTCCAGCTTGCTTTAAACGCATCCACTCTCTTAAAGTTGAATCTTTGTCAACATGCATGCTGGCGTCATATTTTTCAAGGATGTTACTAAGTGTTGTGTTGCCAAAACCGTGGAGGTCTTTCATTTCATTAGGCCAAGTTGTAGGATCAAAAATCAAAAAGTGATCGCATGACTTGAGGGATTCATATCTGCTTTCAAATTCATGAATTAAAGCTCTCAACACATCAATCTTATCCCTGTCAGCTTCAGCATGTGCCACAGTCTCCTCCCTGTACTTGCCCTCACTGCCCATCAGTAGCGTCAACTGTCCAATAGCAACCATGAGCTCATCTTTGCATTCACCAATAGTCAGATTGTCTTTCTGGAACCTGAGGGAGGTGAACTGTAAAATGTTCCCAACATCAAGCATGTTGGCTAGGAAACAACGAAAACGCTCTGTGCTGATATGTTTTAGGCTACTGTCATCACTTGTTGCCGCTTGGATCTGAATGGCTGGTAACATTCTCCATATTTTAAACAGAGTCTCTTGTCTCCATGCAGACCATCTGATGTTGTGGAACTTACCTAGTTTGACAAAATCAATGTCTTTCTCCTCACATATATTTTGTAGTTGTGCAATTCGTTTTGCACCCCCTTTCTTTAAGTAAAAACTTAGCAAAGTGATGATAGATTTATTAAATGACTCACAGTATGGGACCGCACGATCAGCTGATTTAGCGCAGTTCTCCAACGTGTGGGCGGTGCACAGGATATGCACAAGGGAATCCCCGATATCCACCATCTGACATAATTTGGGATGAACCCCGATGTAAACTCCAACGTTGACAGCTGCTCCATCACTGCATACCGACACCAACTTTGCCTTCCACTCCGCTAAACCACAATCATTGAACAGTTGCACAAGTCCATCCACTATGTCGGTTGGCCCCCAGATTAATTAATCCAAGCAAGTCTGAGCTGTATTCTTCATTGCGGGACACAGAAACAATGTACACAATTTCCTGCTCCGTTTTTGTTATATCTTCGGATCCATCGAAAAGCACACCCCAAAATTCAGCTGCTTTCAGTTTTTCACTTAACTCTGAACTTATTGTCTGAGCGATGCTCTCCGTGATGCGGGATCCCCCTTCTCGCGAATGATAAGCAGTCCCGACGTTAACTCCTAACCTCTTGAGAAGCGGAATATCCTCCTCGTATGAACGCATAGGACGTGCATGTTTCGCTTTGTGAAAGGCCAACAAGAACATGTTTGTCAGTGCCTGATGTTGTTCTTCCGTCAGTCTGTCTTGCCACCTGTCGAGCGGGCCGCTGGGTCTCTCGTCCTGGCTGCGCCTGTTAGCAATGGCTTCCACTACTTTCTGGTGTTCTCTGCTGTTTGCATGCTTATCAAAAACTGGATGGCTGAAGTTTTTCGTCCCCATATAAAAGTGGCAGTTTCTATCCGCTAATGTGGGATTTTCCAGACATAGTTTACACCACATCTCAGTGCGGGCGTCATCTGTTTGAAGCCAGCCGATGTCCTGCAGCCATTTCTCTGAAAACTTACGCTTTGACTTTGGTTCTGGTTCAGTATGGCGTTTCTTTGGTGGAGGTGGAGGAACACCAAAGAAATCACTCAATGTCGCTTGCTTCTTTGACATTTTGGAGAAATTAGTGGCTCATACTCTGCACTGCAAAATGTTTGGAACGCAAATGCGCAGTAAAACACTTGAATCTGGTGCTCGTTGAATATTTTAAGTGCGCATGCGCACCTGCGCACCACTTATGTGCACCTCTGTGTATAAACTTTTGAAACACAAAAACACATGGACATGGGGTCATGCACAACAAGCGGCATTCGAACAGATCAAAAGGCTGCTGATGTCCGCACCCGTGCTGGCCTACTATGATGCGACCAAACTCACTGCCGTGTCAGCTGACGCGAGCAGCTATGGGTTAGTGGGCATACTGCTTCAACTCCACGGGGAGCAGTTGGAAACCAGTGGCATATTGCTCCAGATGCCTAACTGAAGCAGAGACTCACTACGCCCAAATTGAGAAGGAGCAGCTGGTGGGTGTGTGGGCTTGTGAGAAATTTGACAGATATCTTGTGGGACTGGAGCAGTTTAAACGGATAACTGACCACAAGCCACTAGTGACTCTCATAAACAGCCGCAGCCTGGACAACGTCCCCATACATTGTCAGAGCCTTCTCATGAGGCTCATGTGATTTAATGCAGTAGCAGAGTACGCTCCTGGAAAAACTCTGCTGGTTGCAGACACCCTGTCACGCAGTCCACCAGCAGGCATGGGCAAAGTGAGTAACACAGACACCGAGGTGGCTTTCTACGTGGCCAGTGTAGTGGGGGCAATCCCTGCATCCAAGAGTAAGATGGATGAAATTAGAGGGGCGACTGCAGCTGATGCCGAACTGATGGTTGTCATGCAGCTTATAAAGAGAGGATGGCCTGAGCACTCACAGACTGTACCTAACAATGCTAAAGCATACTTCCAAGTCAGATCAGAGCTATCAGAGTATGATGGCCTCGTCCTAAGAGGAAGCAGGATTGCAACACCAAGGTCAATATGGGCAGAGAGCCTTCAAAAGACTAAGATTAATAGGCTAGTGATGAGGTGCCAGGTGTGCTGTGAAATGAAAAGAACTTAGTAGAAGGAACCTCTCATTTCCACACCTCTCCCGGCACGACCCTGGAAGAGAATTGTCATGGACCTCTGCGAGCTCAATCACCGCAGTTACCTGGTAATATCAGACTATTACTCAAGATTTCTAAAAATACTGCACCTTCCCTCCACAACTAGCGCACAAGTCATCCAAAAGCTCAAAACAGTTTTTGCCAGGTTCGGTATCCCAGACAAGGTGGTAAGTGATAACGGACCTCAATTTTCAAGTGCAGAGTTCAGAGAGCTTGCCAAGCAGCTCGACTTCAAACACTATACATCCAATCCTCACCACCCACAAGGCAACGGCCACGCTGAGAGGGCCGTGCAGACAGCTAAGAAAATTATCAAGCAACAGGACCCAGTGATGGCTCTAATGAACTATAGGTCCACACCCTGCTCCACCACAGGCTACAGCCCAGCCGAGCTATTGATGGGGAGAAAAATACACACCACACTCCCCACTTTGGAGAAAAATCTCCTGCCAAAATGGCCCAGCAGAGCAGCTGTGGAAAAGAAGGACAGGAGCGGAAAGGCCAACCAGGCCTACTACTACAACCTTCACCATGGCGTTAAGCCACTGCCTGCCCTGCGACCAGGAGACGCAGTGCTCTCCAAGTTAGACCATGAAAAATCGTGGTCTCAGCCAGCGGTGATCTCAGGTGAGAGCCCTACCCCAAGATCCTTTGTCATCATGACGCAGAATGGAGAGGTGCTGCGACGGAGCTGCTGTCACCTCCAACCAGGGCTGGTTCTCCAACCCACCACAGCAGCGCCGGATGAGAACTCTGTGACAGATAACCACTCTGACACAGCCACCCTGATAGAGACTGTTCCTGTCAGTCAGTGTGGCTACTCCCACATCTCCTCTGCCCGGTCAGACTGTGACCAGATCTGGACGGGTGTCCAAGCCAGTTAGCAGGATGAACCTGTAGACACTATTGTATTGATCTATGGCCCTTCGGGGGGAGGATTGAAAAAAGGGGGGGAAGGCAATGTAAAGAAACTGAAGAAATGTGTGTTGACATTTATCTTTGCATTGTTCATGTTCATGGAAGTTAATTGAATTGAAATTAATTGATAATTGTTGTGCAACTGTTTACAGTTGTATTACAGTGCCTCTGTTGAGTCAGAATAGGGACCAGTAATATGTCGAACTGTCTCAATTTGAATAATTTTTGGGTTAGGTCATGTGCCATTGAGAATGGGCATTCTCTGAGTTTTCCCAGCAGGTTATTAAAATAACACTCAAAAAGGAGGAAGATGTCATATACGGTAATATGTGTGAGCACATACTGTAGTATTTGCAGTAATCGAAAGTGCTTGCAGGAAAGCTGTATTGTTCCGGGAGTGCTGTATGTTGTGGCCTGCCTCGTAATTTCATTAAAAGCTGTCTGACGCTACAAGAAGCCTCCTTTCCGTCATTCACAGCCTCCTCACAGATGACAGTCACATCAGCCCCCGTGTCGATCATAAACTCAAGGGGTGTGGAGCCCACTAGCAACTGGACAGCCCATTGCTCTGCTTCCCCATCTGCCTCACTCAGCCCCGAGGAAATATGACTGCTGCTGCTCCATTGGCTCTGTCAGCACCTCACCCACCGCTTTCCGACTCCTGCACACTCTACTCCAGTGTCCAACTTTGTTACATGTGTTACATGTGGTTTTTTTAGCTGGGCAGTTTTCATCCGTATTATGCCTCACCTTTCCACACTTCCCACATTGGCCCTGCTGCTTATTTTGGCCCTGCTGCTTAGTTCCCCCTTTTGGCTCACCGGGATGGTTGGTGTATTTGCTGCGCCTCTGGGTGACTTAATGAACGGCCCCCGTTGCCTCACCTTGCATGCTAATTTGTGCTGTAACCTCCTCAGACTGCCTGACTGTCTCTATGGTCAGCGCTAGTGTCAGGTCCTTTGTCAGCTGCAATTTTCGGGAGACTTCCTTGTCGAGTATGCCGACAACTATCCGGTTACGGATGTTTTCATCCCTGCTCGCGCCGAATTCGCAATGTTCTGACAACTCGTACAAGGCCCTTATGAAAGCCTCTGCTTTCTCACCCGGTCTCTGAACGCGCTGATGGAATCATGCACGTTCGTGAATTACGTTCCTTCTGGGGACAAAATACTCTTCGAATTTAGCGAGCACTCTTTCAAAGTCATTTTCATAAGCCTCGTCGGTGAATACAAAGGACCGAAAAATGTTTTCAGACTCGTTTCCCGTGGCGTATATCAGGCAGCTCACCTGGACGGCGCCCTCATCCTTGTCCAACTTAGTGGCGGTCCTATACCCCAGAAAACGCTGGCGCCAGTCCGGCTACTCACCCGGCTTGTCGAAGGCAAAGTTTGATGGCGAATTGAATTTAGCCATGGCTTATCACGCTCACTTTTCCTTGTACTTCTGACACCATGTGAATGACGGAAAGGAGGCTTCTTGTAGCGTCAGTCCGTTTTTAATGAAACTGCGAGGCAGGCAACAACATACAGCACTCCCGGAACAATACAGTGCTTTCAATTACCATAAATACTACAGTATATGCTCACATATATTACCGTAAATGACACATGTTGCACTCTTAATTGCTACAATGTAAACATAAGGCACAAACGCTTCAAACCGGCATTGTGATATATTTAGAAACCACCCCCGACATATTTAGTACTGTCGCGGGACTGGGTTTAGATGTTCTTATATTAAGTAGTTGGAGGCTGGGAATTATGGTGCGACAACACAGTCTCTGGCGTTAATTAGCCGGGCTAGGCTACGGGTTTAGCAACCCACCTTGCACTGCTCCTGCAGTCTGCAGACGATGACGGACGCTGGCTAGCCTGGCTGGGATGGTCTCACTCTGCAGACACTCGCACTGTCACTGGCTGCACACTCTGATCTCTCTCTGGGGGCTGGTAATCACTCTTACTGGTTCTATTATGGTCGTCGCTGGTTAGTCACTGTCTAGCGTCAGCTCAGTCGAGGTGTAGGAGTCAGGAATGTTACGTCTGATCGCTAACACGTTATGCTAAGCTAACACTGTGTGACAGTCTGTAAACCACTATAACAACTAACCCACGCTGTGCTGTGCAATGGATAACAATAGGCAGCACGCACGCATTCCTAAGTCTCTTCTCATTGGCTAACAGGGTCTCGCGTTACTTTAGTCAGACTGTCTGTCTGTCACTATCTGTCTGGGAGCTGTCCCGCAACACTACCCCCCCCTTTAGATTGTTGAGTCCCTTCAAAATAAAGATAAAATAACTCTGGGAACTAGAGTCGGAATTACACCCGGGACAAAACACCCGGCACACAACTAGGCCCGGAACTAAGGGCGTCAAAATAAACTGGTTGGGTGGTCACTATTAAAGTAGGACTCCTGTGACTAGCCTAGTAACCCCCTAAGTCAACTAGTCACGTCCGTCAAGATCAGTCTCGAACAGAGTCCCGGAGCCAGGCAGGCGGCCGGACTGGTCTGCCCCGTCTAGTGGTAGGGAGGGGCAGGGGCTCAGCAACGTCTGCTTCGGCTCCCTCTGGGTCAGGGGCGGAAGACTGCCCGCCTGGAACACGGGCTGCGGCCTCTCGGCGTCGAGTAGTGGTCGGCTCCCCTGGAGAACTGCTGGCAGCCAAGGGCGGAGACAAGGAGGGAGACACCTGGGCGCTCGTGGGGCTTTCATGGGGCTTTCGTGGGGCTTTCGTGGGGCTTTCATGGGGCTTTCGTGGGGCTTCCGTGGGGGGGCCCGATGTGTCATCTTCCTCATCGGGGAACACGTCTTCCAGACGTAGGTCGAGGTCGTCATCGCTCTCGAACCCCTGATCCTCCGCCAGTCCACCGATATCCTCCTGTCGCTCAATCTCTTTGTCGTCCGCTGCGTCTGTTTCCGGATCCTCGAGGTCTTCTCCTGGTGTACTCGGCAGGTTCTCTCCTGACGCCGGAATCTGCAGCAGTGCGTGCCGCCTCCGCTGAATCCAGATGGGTACTTCCTCAGCGAGGTAGGGCAACAGTCGGTCATGGTGGAGGACTCTCTCCTTCCTGCCCTCTTGGACACGGTACAGGACGTTTCCCATCTTCTCTGTTATGAGTGCCGGGCCTCTCCACCGTGGCTTCAACTTTGGCGATTGGCCCTTCTTTCGCACGTCGTCCCTGACATACACCAGATCTCCGGGGTGGAATGTGCGTTGACGGGCCCGCAGATCGTGGTCTTTCTTGCTCCGGAGTTGAGATGTACGGAGACGCTCACGTGCCAGTTCGTGGATGTCTAGCATGTTGGCTTCCAGGTCAGCAACATATTCGGCTGGGGGACTACGATGGGCGTTGGCCTCCTGCACCCGTAGAGTGAGTCCTTGGGGCTGGTGGACTTCACGGCCAAGCATCATCCGGTTCGGCGTATACCCTGTAAGGGCATGGGGTGAGCTGCGGTATGCGCTGGCGAGGAGGTGGAGCTTCTTGTCCCACTCACGCTGGTTTTTCTCTACGTAGCAGCGGATCATTTGGAGAAGCGTCCGATTAAACCTCTCAACTTGGCCATTCGACGCAGGATGGTAAGGAGTCGTTCTGGTTTTGGCTATTTGGAGAAGCTCACAGAGGTCACGGAACAGGCTGCTTTCAAAGTTGCGTCCCTGATCTGTGTGGATTTCTAGGGGCGACCCGAACCGGGAGATGAACTCCTGTAGAAGCTTCGTCGCAGTCACTTCCGCGGTTTGTTCAGGGATAGCTGCGACCTCCACCCACCGGGTGAACTGGTCCACCATGACAAGGACGTACTTGTTCCCGGATGCCGAGATAGGGAACGGCCCGACGACATCTATGTGGACCCTGTCCATGGGAGCACCGGCCTGGAACAGTTGCATCTGAGCTCTGCCGACCCTCCCGGAAGACTTGCAGGCTTGGCACTGTGGGCACCGGCGGACAAATTGTTGGACGCTGTCCGCCAGTCCCACCCAGAAGAACTCCCGCTTGACTCGGTGGCACGTCTTTTCTCTTCCCAGGTGGCCTGACTGCGGAGGTGGCAAGAACAAAGGACTTCTTGTTGGAGGGCTGCTGGAACTATCAGGCGGTAGACAGGGACTTGGCCGGTTCCCTCATCCCAGCGGTAATAGAGAACGTCTCCACGGCGTTCCACATGGTCCCAGCACAACCAGAACTTGCGCACGGCCGGACCCTCCAGGGCTACTTCATCTTGAGACGGTAGCTGGCCTCCATCCTTCTAGGCGTGAAGCTTCCTCAGCAAAGGGTCACTGCGCTGGTACTCTGCCAGCTCCTTCTCGGTATACTGGGGCAGCCAGTTAACAGTGGGTGGCGATGACTGGATCCCAGTGTTTGAGTTCTCGTCCACTGGTGGCTCGGCAGTGTCCACCGGGTTCTGGTCGGGTGTCGCCGGGGTCCTCGTCGTCCTACGGATCGCCAGGGGGACCACGTCGTCGACATCCTCGTCGAACCTTGCCCATCTCTGGTGTTCACGTCGGCAGTACGGGCAGCCTTGGCAGGGCAGTGAGTCGGGGCTTTCTCCTGCCCGGTAGCAGTCACAAGTTGGCGCTGGCGCCCTTGAAAGTGCATCCGCGTTGCCATGCTTGACTCCTGCTCGATGCTCTATTTTGAAGTGGAACTGGCTAAGCTCCTCAATCCACCTTGCTAGCTGGCCTTCGGGACTTTTAAAGCGGAAGAGCCAGGTCAGGCTGTTGTGATCAGTTCTCAAGGTGAAGTGCCGTCCGAGCAGGTAGTGCCGGAACTGTCTGGCGAACCGGACTACGGCCAGCAACTCCCGGCGAGTTACGCAGTACCGTTGTTGGACTTTTTGGAGGTGGGCGCTGGCATAGGAGACAACCCTTTCCTCCCCCTCTTGGACCTGCGAGAGCACCGCGCCTATACAGGTGTTTGAGGCGTCAGTGTCGAGGATGAACTCGCCATCTTTGGTGGGGTAGGCTAGCACCGGAGTGGATGTGAGTCTCTTCTTCATCTCCTCGAACGCCTCCTGCTGGCGATCGGTCCAGTGGAACTCTGTTCCTTTACTCTGAAGCTCGTACAGCGGGTTGCAGATGAGAGAAAAGTTGCGGACGAAGCGTCGGTGGTAGTTGCACAGCCCAAGAAAGGCCTGGAGCTCCGTGATGTTGGAGGGTGGACTCCAGTCTTCCACTGCCTTCACCAGCTCGGGGTCGGGAGCGATCCCCTGTCCGCTCACTATGTGGCCCAGGAAAAGCACTTCGCTGCGCAGGAGATGACACTTTGAGGGCTTGAGCTTGAGCCCGCTGGCTTGGACCCGCTCGAGGACGATGGCCAGGTTCTTCAACCCATCTTCAACACTGCGGCCAATGACGATGACGTCATCTAGGTACACGAGGAGGCTCTTCCACTGCAACCCGCGCAGGACAACCTCCATGGCCCTCTGGAAGGTGCCTGGCGCGTTGCAGAGTCCGAAAGGCATTCGGGCGTACTCGTACAGGCCATAGCGAGTAATGAAGGCCGTCTTGCATCGGTCAGCAGGATGGACTACAATTTGCCAGTATCCACTCTGCATGTCTAACGTGGAGAACACGGTTGCGCCTTCCAGGGTGTCCAGACACTCTTCAATCCTTGGAAGCGGGTACGCGTCCTTCAGCGTCAGTTCATTGAGTCTTCGGTAGTCGATACACCATCGAACGCCTCCATCTTTCTTCCTCACCAGGACCACAGGTGAAGCCCACTCAGACGTCGATGGCGTTATCACTCCAGCCTTCAGCATTTCCTGGAGGTGCTGTTCCTCCTCTTGCTGGAACCCCAGCGGTGTGCGGCGGGCTGCCTGGCGTACTGGGCGTCCCTCTCCGGTGTCAATGCGGTACTGGACAGCATCAAAACAGCCCAGGTCGTCGTTTGCTGCTGCAAAGACCTCCTTGTGCTTGACCAGAAGCTGCAGTAGGGCTCTCTGCTGCCCCTCTTCGAGCTCCTTACTGGCGGCTGCATACAGGGATGACAGATGGTCTGGTAGATCCAAGGCTGTTGCGGACTCCAGCCGTCGCACTGACACTTGTTCCTTCTCCGCCGGGTTCGTGGGGTTCGGCTCTAGGGATGGGGTTTCCTCTGCCTCAACCAACACGCCCAAGCAAACACCTCTCCTTAGGGTCACTTCGCGGGGCGACAAGTTGCATAGTCGCACAGGGACTCTCTTGGCAACGTCGACTACTACACTGCCTGAAGAGACTCCTTCTGCAAGGCCAGTGGGCTCCAGGACGGCAGAAATTCCTGGCTTTGGGCCTTCCACTAGACCCCAGACGTCGCGTTCGCTCTCCGCTGGTAAAGTCGAGGGGCACTCCAGCAGTACTCTGGAAACCGTGTACTCTCCTAGCGACCTGCCTATGACGACAGTGCCGATCGGTTCTCCATCAATGTGTACTTGTCCTCCGACCGAAACTGTGACTCTGGCGGCTAGCATAAAGTCCAGACCCAGGAGAAAGGGGTCGCGGATGGGTGCGACGTAGACGTCCCAGTCCTTGGTCTTACGGCCCAAGCGGATGGTGACTCTATACTTCGGAGTCTCGGTCATTTCTTTCCCCTCCTCCGCGTTCCTCAGGACGGCAGTCCCCACACTTGGCTGACCAGCTAGCTCCAGCTGACGGAAGGTTTCTTCAGACATGACGGTCGCCTCCGCGCCGGTGTCCACAACGCACTTGAGTTCCAGTTTGTTGACCGTGATGGGCACTACCAGACTAGGACCATCTCCTGCTGCTCGGTTTATGCGGGGTGCTGGCTGGCTATCGGCCTTTTCCTTGACGTGAGGGCTCGGTGAGCGGGAGGTGCAGTCTCGTTTGAAGTGGCCCTGGCCTCCACACTGGTAACAGGAGCCTCTAGGGGTGGCGCCCGGACTCGGTGATTGGTAACGCCGCTGCCCATTAGTGCTGCTCGCCGGCCGCTCTAGAGTTCTGCCCCGTTCCTCCTTCTTCTGTTCGGCTGTGTCGGATGTCAGCTGCGGGGGGGACGGTTTCCAGGAACGCCGCATTTCCTGCAGCAGCGCCGCTACCTCGGCTTTCAACTCCTTGATGTCAGCATTTAGGTCGGACTGCGTCGCGCCGGTGGCCGTCGATGTCGGGTTTGGCGCTCCCCCTTTACGCTCATCATCCCATGACACTCGGCGAATCCGCCCCTTAGCTTCGCTCTCCCTTCCAAGCGTTGCTCGATAGTCGTATTCTCGGGCTTCTACCTTCTTGAGGGCGTCTGCCAGGGTCTTAGGTTCGGAGCCCAGGACTTCGTAGGCGATGTTTTGGTTGCGCAGGCCTCGCAGGAACGCCTCGGCCGCGAACTCCTCCTGCAGTCCGACGTCGACCCCTGGATAGGCTAGCGTAACCAGCTTCCGTACTTCCTCTCCAAATTCAGACAGGCTAGTCTCCTTCCCCTGCCGAACCTCGCTCAGTTTACGGCGGGCAGTACTTTCGGGTATTTCTCGTCCGAAACGGCGCCGTAGCTGCTCCACCAGCTTGTCGTAGTCCTCGCGGATAGGAGTCGGTTGCGCCATAACGAATGACATAGCGCCTTCTCGCAGTCGCAGGTAGAGCATGTCCAGGCAGACTTCCTTGCTCCAATTCCGCTTCCGGGCCATCCTCTCAAACGGGCCAATAAAGGAGTCCCAGTCGCCCTTCCCATCGTAGGTAGCTAGCAGCTTCACTTCACTTTCGTGTCCTACTTCTCTCCTGTAGCTACTACTCCGGTCCCGACCGTTCCCTACCACTGGACTATTTGTTATGACGGATGGCGGCCCTCCGGTACCACCAGTAGGCGGCGCCGCGTCACCCCGGCTGGGCGTGCTCAGGAAATGGTGACTCCCTTCCGGAAATGCGTTCCGGGCTCTGGCGCTCCTACCACCCCGCTCCGCTGGAGTACTGGTGACAAGGGGTTTGGGATGGTGACTTCTGTTGCGGCCATCCGCTACTGGGCCGACATTCTCCATTCCCGGGGGCAAAGCATATTCACGGGGTCTCACATCCGGTCCGTCTGGACGGGGGACCAGTGGAGTAGTTAACTCCATGTCCTGCACCTCCAATGTTGTAATGCTATGACTGGCTCCATGGCCACTATCAAAGCCCTCCTGATAGCCATTGAATGGCTGCGGGGAACTAGGGAGCGGGTGGAGTCCCGTGCTCAATTGCTGCACAGCGGGAGGTTGGGGATGTGGCACAACTCGCCCGACAAGTACCCCTTTAAGCATGCACTTCACCTCCTCCATTGATTGTTCCTGCTTTTCTTGGTTAAGGAGGGACCGCTCAAACATTTGGGCTAGACGACACATCTGCTTTTCCATTTCGCTTTCCACAGCGCTATCCTCTCCCCCCCCTACAGCACCGTGCTCCACGTGCTCGATCTCCTCAGTAGGTTCCAACATCATCTAGATCACATGCAACGATGGCCTTGATAAAGTGCTACTGCACGTAATTAGCCGGTTGCTAGTTAGCAAGGACGCTAACGTAAATAGCAATAGCACCGCTATTCTGTGTGGAGACAATGCAATCCAATTTCACCACTTCTGAACACCACTTGTCGCGGGACTGGGTTTAGATGTTCTTATATTAAGTAGTTGGAGGCTGGGAATTATGGTGCGACAACACAGTCTCTGGCGTTAATTAGCCGGGCTAGGCTACGGGTTTAGCAACCCACCTTGCACTGCTCCTGCAGTCTGCAGACGATGACGGACGCTGGCTAGTCTGGCTGGGATGGTCTCACTCTGCAGACACTCGCACTGTCACTGGCTGCACACTCTGATCTCTCTCTGGGGGCTGGTAATCACTCTTACTGGTTCTATTATGGTCGTCGCTGGTTAGTCACTGTCTAGCGTCAGCTCAGTCGAGGTGTAGGAGTCAGGAATGTTACGTCTGATCGCTAACACGTTATGCTAAGCTAACACTGTGTGACAGTCTGTAAACCACTATAACAACTAACCCACGCTGTGCTGTGCAATGGATAACAATAGGCAGCACGCACGCATTCCTAAGTCTCTTCTCATTGGCTAACAGGGTCTCGCGTTACTTTAGTCAGACTGTCTGTCTGTCACTATCTGTCAGGGAGCTGTCCCGCAACAGTACGTTATATTTGTAATATCTATGGCTCTGCTTCAAATAAGTCCCTAGCAACCGAAAAAGGCTTCCACTTCGACTCTGGGTTTCTTATACTGTCTATGTCGCAGACTGTGAAACTATGATGATGTTATGGTGATACTACACAAAGTTAAGTCACTCATATAATGCGAATTGCTTGAGTCTGACTATTTCAAGTCACACGCATTATGGGGAAATACTGTGCGTTTATCATTCTGACCGCGCATCAATAGAAACTGTAGCTTGGGCCCCCCGCATCAATAGTGTAGGAGCCAAATGTCTCCTAATGGTTAATAATTAATGTTCTAATTAGTAATTTGAATAATCAGTTTAAATACTTATTTTTTACACATCGTATACTTTAGGTAACTGCTTTCTTTATGTATTAAGTTTGCTGTGTGGTCTTAGATAGGTGCATGTCACTTTAAGAACTGGAGGAGGGTGTTCCTGGGTTAAGAGGAAGTAAGCGGAAGGGCGAGTTGCCTAGAATGGAAGAGTGGAGCGACACAGTTTTTCTGACCGTGCATAGCCTACGTGTATTCGTGCTTTGTGTATACGTGTATTAGGTCAGGTTAAAAGTTATTATTTCATGGATGCAATTAATTATTTCACTGCATGTCTTCAAGCAAGTTTAAATAAATACTTAAAACGCAAAGGAAGAATCACTCTTGGACCAAACAGACAAGTGGAACACGTGTCAGCCATAAGGCTCTTCTCTTTTATTTAGTTTATCAGGATAGCTATAGCAGCCCTTACATCTTTGTCAGAAAAACCCTCTTGCTCTAAGTGGAAAAGGAAGATTGAGACGGATTCAAGGCATTGCGGACAGCAAGGAAACTCGCTGACGAGGATTACCCGCGCACTGGTGAGCGACGGTAAAAAGAAAGGCAGGACGGTAAGCAGTAAAAAAAACTTATCGCTAGCATTGTTTAATTTGAAGACGTTTCAAAGTAACGTGGTAATATGGAAGAAGGGTTTGAGGAGCTACCTCGTCAAAAGAGGAATGCGAAAATGGCGGAAAAGGCTGTCGAGGACAAACTGCATAGGTTCACACAGTCTAGAAGAGCTAAGCTAGGTCAGCTAGCCAACCAGGCAAATGAGCTGGAGCAGACAATGGAAGATGATGCTAACGTAAATGCAGTGAAAAGGAAATTACGTTTGGATTATCAGGATTCGCTTGGGGAAATAAACAAACTAAAGGATAATATAAAACAATGAATCCATGATGACAAGTTCTCTGAAGATCAAAAGTCATATGAGTCTAAAATAAGTCGTATAAGAGGATTTATACAAGAAGTGGAAACGTGACTAAAGGCAGTCGAGGAGCGGGTAGAGCAAGCTAGATGCTGTGAAGCAGAGGTAAAGCCTACAGACAGTGTATCAATGGCGTCCTTTGCTTCTAGCATTAAGAGTAGAAGGCGTGGGTCAGACATTGGAAGCAAGGCGTCCTCCAGTGCTTCCTCAGCGCGCCTCAAGGCTGAGGTAGAGAGCCACATGACTTGCAAAGGCTGCTACTCTCAAGCAGAAGCAAGATCTTGAACGTCAGGAAGCTGAGCTGAAGGCAAACAAGTAAGCATTAGAACTACAAACTGCGATTGCTGCATCTGACGCTAAAATCAAAGTATTATAACATTTTGAAACTGAGTGCTTATCCAAAGTAAGTCTTACATGTCGAATGACTATTGAATCTGGAGTCCTACCACCACACGCAGAGCTAATCGTCAACACAGAAAATGGAGGTGAAGAATTCAGGCCACTTTGTCCCCAGCCCACTGGTGTAGGTCAGTCTAGTAACTTTATTGCAGATGATCATTCAGTAGAAACGCTCGGCAGTGTCATGACATGCCTAAATCGCATTACAGAGTTGATGGTGAAGCAGCAAAAAATTATGACTTTGCCACCGTTAGACATTCCTATCTTCAGCGGTGATCCTTTAGACTACAATCTTTCTGTAAGAGCATTTGAGTATGGAGTAGAATCCCGCACTGAAAGCTATAAGGACCGTCTCTACTTCTTAGAACAGTTCACTGGTGGTCCACCTAAAGAGCTGATAAAAAGTTGTCTTCATATGAAGTCAGATAGGTTATTGCAGGGCTAAACAGCTGCTCAAAGAGCATTTTGGGAATGATTACAAGATTGCTGTAGCCTACATGAACAAGGTCTTGAGCTGTACACCTATCAAGCCAGAGGATGGAGAAGCTTTAAATGCATTTTCACTCTTTCTAACGGCATGCTGTGATACCATGACTGAAGTGAGTTACATGGAAGAACTGCATAAAGTTGTGAACTTAAAGGCTATTGTAGCAAAGCTTCCACATAAGCTACATGAAAGGTGGAGAGCTGTTGTGTGTAGTGTGCAGGTGCAATGCGACAAGAGAGTCAGGTTTAAAGATCTGGTTGAGTTCATAAACAAACGGGCTAAAATTGCACTTCATCCAGTCTTTGGTGATATAAAGGACGGCACAACTGCTAAAGGATCCACAACTAAACAAGACGATCATAGAGCACAGAAAAGAAGTGGAACGAAGAAGTCGTCCACCACAAGCGCTATACCATTGGATCATCAAATGAAAGATGCAGTGCAAACAGAACACATGAATCCCATCACACCTATGACAAGGACATGTCTCTTCTGTAAGGGTGAACACACCATAGAGTAATGTAGTAAACTAAAAGACAAGCCACACAAAGACAAGTTTGAATTCTTGAGAGGCAAAGGACTGTATTTTAGCTGCTTGAAGCATGGTTGCACGAGCAAAGCCTGTAAAGTAAAAGTGAGCTGTCAGGTGTGTTCCTTAGCTCATCCCACACTGCTGCACATTAAGAAAAAGGACACGGTTGCTGAGCCAAAGAAGTGACTGATAACTGTGAAGGTCAAACAGTTGTGAGTGCATTTGTCTGTGCAGAGTCTGATGGTTATGAGTTTACTGGGGCCAGAGAAGATGACTGCACACTCGCAATAGTTCCTGTCCAAGTCAAAGCCAAGAAGAGAAGTGTGGTGGTGCAGACTTATGCTGTTCTGGACCCAGGGAGCTCTGCCACATCCTGTACAAAGGCATTGATGGATAAGTTAAAGCTCAGTGGAAGGAAGACTGACATACTGCTGAGAACCATGAACGAAGAGAAACCTGTATGCACTTACGTGGTGTCTGGCTTGGAGGTCAGCAGTTTGTCAGGCAGCGAGTTCCTTGAACTTCCAGATGTTTTCACGCAAAAGTCAATACCTGTAGGTAAAGAAAACATAGCCCAGCAGAAGGATCTTGAAAGGTGGTCTTACCTCAAAGAAATCTATCTCCCTAAAATTGAGGCCGACATTGGACTACTCATTGGAGCAAATGTACCCAAAGCTATGGAGCCGTGGGAAGTGGTGAGCAGTATTGGTAATGGACCATACGCTGTAAGAACCAAACTAGGTTGGACCGTGAATGAGCCCGTAAGGGAACTCTGCAGTCATGCAGATATGAGAAAACCGACGAAGACAATGGTGAATCGTATATATGTGGCCTGTTTAGAGAACCTGTGGCTTCAACAGTTCAAGATGGATTTCCCTGAGGGAGGAAAACATGATGAAGTAGAGATGTCTAGAGAAGATCATCAGTTCATGGACATGGTCATGGAATCAGCTAAACTGGTGGATGGTCATTACACCATATGTTTACCGCTAAAGAGCAAAATGGTTAACATGCCAAATAATCACAAGATAGTTGAACAGCGAGCACACAACTTACAGCGGAAGCTCATCGGGAATGCCTGCTTTCAACAGGAATACACAGATTTCATGGAACGGCTTATTCAAAAGGGCTATGCAGTGCAGTTGTCCAATGAAGAATTGACACACACAGAAGGGAAAGTTTGGTATATACCGCACCATGCAGTATACCACCCAGTGAAACAGAAACTGAGAGTTGTGTTCGACTGCACTGCATCCTATCAGGGCACATCCTTAAATGATCAGCTTCTTCAAGGTCCAGACCTGACCAGTAGTCTAATTGGCGTTGTAATCCGATTCAGACAAGAAACCGTTGCAATCATGGCAGATGTGGAAGCAATGTTCCACCAGGTTAGAGTGCCTGATGACGACTCTGATTTACTCAGATTCCTTTGGTGGACAGGTGGTGACTATAACCAAGCCTTGACTGAGCACAAAATGACTACACTTGTTTGGGGCTACGTCTTCGCCTAGCTGTGCCAGTTTTCCTCTGAGAAAGTGTGCTGAAGACCAGAGTGGGCCGTTCAAAGCTGAAGTGGTAGAGACAGTGTTGCAGAATTTCAACGTGGATGACTGCCTGAAATCTGTTGATGAAGCAGCCATATCAATGTGTCAGGATCTGATCAAAATCTGTGCTAAAGGGGGTTTTCGTCTCAACAAATGGGTAAGCAACAGCCGGAAGGTACTCGACTCCAGAGAGATGAAGAACTTAGATCTGGACCAGGATGAACTTCCTCTGGAAAGAGCCCTTGGTCTCATCTGGTGTGTTGAGTCAGACACATTTAAGTTTAAGATCACCATCAGAGATCGCCCTTTTACCAGAAGATTTCCATTGCTGGTTCAGTCTACGATCCATTAGGCATTCTTGCACCCATGGTTTTGCCAGTAAAGACTATTCTGCAAGACCTATGCAGACTGAAGATTGGATGGGATGACCACCTACCTGAACACATTAAGAAGTGGTGGTCTGGCTGGTTAGCTGGCCTTCCAGCTTTGGAACACTTCTCAGTTCCAAGATGTCTTAAACCTGAGAGTTTTTGAGTTTATGCATTCGTGCAATTACATCACTTTGCCGATGCAAGTGAAGACGCATATGGGTCAGTCAGTTACCTTTTGTTGAGGAACATGGATAACAAGATGCATTGTGCAGTTATGATGGGCAAATCCAAAGTGGTGCCTCTCAGGCAACCTACCATTCCCCATATGGAGCTGACTGCAGTGACAGTAGCTGTGAAAATGGATGGTGTTTTGAGAAGAGAGCTACAACTGGATCTTACAGAGTCGATCTTTTGGACTGACAGTACAGTGGTACTCGGGTATCTCCAGAATGAGACCACACATTTCCGTACATTCTTCGTGAACAGAGTTTAGTAGAACAGTGGAGACATGTCACCACCGATAAGAATCCAGCCGACTGCGCCTCAAGAGGGCGTGCTTTATGTACACGTGTATTAGGTCAGGTTAAAAGTTATTATTTCATGGATGCAATTCATTATTTCACTGTATTTCTTCAAGCAAGTTTAAATAAATACTTAAAACGCAAAGGAAGAATCACTCTTGGACCAAACGGACAAGTGGAACACACGTCAGCCATAAGGCTCTTCTCTTTTGTTTGGTTTATCAGGATAGCTATAGCAGCCCTAACAAATAGAGACTTTGTGGCTTGGGGTCCTGCATCAGTAGAGACTGTAGCTTGGGGCCCCACATCAATAGAGACTTTGTAGCTTGGGGCCCTGCATCAGTAGAGACTGTAGCATGGGGCCCCGCATCAATACAGACTTTGTAGCTTGGGGCCCTGCATCAGTAGAGACTGTAGCTTGGGGGCCCCCCATCAATAGACACTTTGTAGCTTGGAGCCCTGCATCAGTGGAGACTGTAGCTTGGGGCCCCACATCAATAGAGACTTTGTAGCTTGGACCCCACATCAATAGAAACTGTAGCTTAGGGCCCCCGCATCAATAGAGACTTTGTAGCTTGGGGCCCTGCATCAGTAGAGACTTTAGCTTGGGGCCCCTGCATCAATAGAGACTTTGTAGCTTGGGCCCTGCATCAGTAGAGACTGTAGCTTGGAGCCCTGCATCAATAGAGACTTTGTAGCATGGGGCCCTGCATCAGAAGAGACTGTAGCTTGGGGCCCCCGTATCAATAGAGACTAGTTGGGGCCCTGCATCCTGACACAGGGTTGGAACAACCATCCCTTGTAGGGTATGATTTGGGATCCCTACTACACGCGAACACAATACCCCTGACCTTTTGGGGCCCTTCGTGGTCCGGGGCCCCGGGGCACACGCCCAGCATGCCTGGTCCGTAATCCAGCCTTGGCTGCGGCATCCCCTTGATCCTGCTCGGAGAGGTTCAGGTTGTGATGGTAAATAAGTCTGCATTCACTTCCCATGATACTCCTCGGAACTGCAGCCTGACTCTTCTTGTCCCTTTTAGCTACACCTGTAACGAGGGCGTAGTCTTCATATTCGGCCCAGAATATGACCCAATTGGTGCGCCGGTCACCCGTGAAACTCATTGGTGAAGGGGGCGGAATGTTAGCCTCCATGCTAGCTGTTAGCGAATGATGCGCACCTGTTACGTTGCTTGTTGACTCAGCTTCAGAACCACTTGAGTCCGTGCTTGACATAGCCTACCCACTCAGCTGATATATAAATCCATGAACGCGAGTTCAGCTACTTCTAACACCATGTTTGTCTAGAATATACTGAATGCACGAATAAATGACAGACACGTGAGCCAAGCTCAGAACGTGTAATCTCGTGAAGCATCTAACAACCCTACTACATCCGGGGTCATGCATGAAACATCAAACAAGTAGATTGCCGATGGCATCGAGCTCACTAGACCCTGTAACAATACTGTATCCCAATCGAAATGACTAAGTAAACCAGTGACGTTGTATATAATAGTGGCAATGATTTGACTCCCCCTCTGTTAGAAGACTAGACTAATACTTTATGTCTATCTCTGCGCAGATGAAGTGGATTATTAAACCGTTATAAAGAATCGTACTGACTACCGAACATCTGCTGGAGGGAAAAATGCAGCCTTCGTTTATTCGGTAGTTTTGGGAGAAAAAGAAAATGAACAGCGTCTCAGTGACGTAATCAATCCGCGCATGCAAGCGCAACACCGCCCACTTGTGGACAAACAAAGTCGTAAACAAAATAATAGTACACAGTAACACATAGTCATACAAATACACTGGTGTCATATCTCAACACTCCCACTTATGAATCATGAGCTTACTGTATACCTTTTCATATTCATAGAACAAAATAAAAAAAAAAACTTGGTATTACCCAGGTTATAATGATCGTTTTCCCTTTCTTTGACTCCTTGGAGTATACACAATGGTCTGATTGGTTTTGTGTAAAACCATCACCTGTCAAACACTCGTGTAACAGTAAGTTCCAATTGCGACCAGACTGCTTGAGGCCGTAGATTGACTTCTCTAGTTTACACACTAGTTTTTCTCCCTTCTCAATATAACCCTCAGGTTGTTCCATGTATATGTCATAGTCTATGGGGGCATGAGGATAGGCCGTCTTTGCATCCATCTGGTGTAAAATCAAGTCATACTGAGCCACCTTCTGTAGAAGCACTCGAACACTTGTTAGGTTGGCTGTCGGCGAAAATGTCTCCCCATAATCCACCCCAGCTCTCTGGCTATATCCCTTTGCTACAAATCTAGCCTTGTACTTGTCGTGTCCGTCTATATCTGTCTTTATCGCATACACCCACCTTCCTCCCACTGTTTTCTTGCCCTCTGGCAATTTCGTAAGGGTGAATGTTTTGTTGTCTCTCAGAGACTCCATTTCCTCGTCCATTGCCCTGGACCACTTTTCTGATTCTGGCGATTCCATGGCCTCTTTAAAGGTCAGAGGGACACCACACACTGCCCTGTATGCATTATCTATAGTAGTGAGTGAGCTGTCATCACTGTCGCCCTGACTATAGTCAGGAGGGTTGCGTTCCCTTTGGGGGTACCTCCCACTGGCTGAGGCTTGTGACGTCACCCTTGGGTGCTCCTCGTCATCATCCTCGGGTGCTGACTGTGTACCGTCAGTCTGTACATTTTTCTGTACTCTAGGCTGAGTTGCAGCTGTCTCAACAGACTTTCTCTCTCTTACCCAGTCTTCTGGGTGCAGACCTGGTGTCTGAGTCTCATTTTCACTAGTTGCCTTGTGTACAAATTTAACTAGTCTGTGTTTTTGTACTTTCTCTTGGTCAGGGTAGTAGACTAGGTAGGCCGGGCTGTTCTTGTCGTGTCCTACAACACGCCCCCTCTCACATCTAGAATCTACCTTTCCCTTGTCCTGCTGGTAAGCATAGCATTCTGTCCCGAACTTTTGCATTCTAGCCATGTTGCACTTTTTTCGCGAGACCTCCAACACTTTGACGGTGATTATTTTCATTTGCAGACCTTTTTCCGCGTTTATCCACTTCCTGTTTGCTTTATGATATCGTCATAGTTGCAGTGGCCCATTATCTCATGCCAAGTTTCTATATCATGGCTCACATGGCACTTTTCAACAACACATTCAGTTTGCAAATAGTACATTTTCCCCTGTACAAAAATGTCAAACCTGGTACCATCCGGTGACATCAGGGCATCTCTGCCCTCTTCGAAGAACACACTGGCTCCGTGTGCTGTCGCAGACTTCACAGAGAAGAGCTCTTGGGGGTACGATGGAATATATAGTGCGTTCCGCAGTGTCACTCTACACCGTCGCCCCTCACTGTTGAGCAGACATACCGTAGCATCTCCCCTGCCCTGCACCACACCAAAGGTGCGCTTACCGTCCGCCAGCTCCATGCAGTGTTTCTCTGGCTCGAACGAGCTGTCAAAGCTCTTGAACTTCTTCTTATCATTGACTATGTTGGAAGAAGCCCCACAGTCTACAATCAATCCTGGTTTGAACTGGTGCCGTCGTCCTGGTCCTGCTGAGCTGGTCTCTCCAACCTGCACTCTGAAGATGTAGTTCTCTTCTTCCGCAGCATTCCCTGGTCCCTGACCTCGACCTGCTCCGTGACAACCACCGCCGCCGCCACCTTGCTCGCGTGCACACCTGGCTCCATCAGCGCGGTCCTTCTTCTTGCACACTTTGTCCGTGTGACCCTTGACCCGGCAGAAGCTGCACCACACGCTGCGTGAACAGTCCGATTTCCAATGGCCTTTGTCACCGCATCACCAGCACACCGTTTGTTCATCATCTCCCTCACAGCGTTTCACTGGCTTTTTCTTAGGCGCTGCGTGGGCCTTCATCACCCTCTCGGACGTCTTGTCCGATGCTGTAGCATTAGCTACATCTTCAGCCGCCTCAAAGTTTCTCAATTTGGCCTTAAATTCTCCCAATGTCAATCACTGTCGCCATGTGTCACCATTAGAGTGAATGGCTTATATCTCTCGGGTAACCCCCTCATCTCCATGGCCATCATTAGTCCCTCACTCGGTGCTTCTCCCGCCCCTTTGAGAGCCGTAATGATTTGTTCAGCTCGGATAATGTATTCGGTTATCGTCTCATTATCAGCTTTCTTTAGCCCAGTCAATGTTACATACAGAGTGACAATCCGGGGTCTGCCCTTACCAATGTAATGTTCCCGCAACACCCGTAGACTCTCTCTACCTTTGTTCTTCGTTTCTCTGAAGATCAGTCCCAAGCTTGTGTTGTCCAATAAAGGCGCCAATGCGCAGTAGGCGTCCGCGTTCCGCTCCTCGTCTAGGGCCTGCTCTTCCGCTGTCAAAGGTCCCACGGGCTCGGTAAGAGTGGTGGTTTTCAGCCCCACACCATGCATGCAACAGAGCATTCGCTCTTCCCACAGTTCATACTCATCGGCCTGTCCGTTGAATGTGGGCCACCTGCTCTTCTTCCGCTCCATCTCCCTAGGTAGCGTTAGCTTAGCTTAGCGTTCCGTTAGCTTCCCGATAGCCTCTCTCGATGCTAACTAAATTCACACTTGCTAACTTGCTACTCCGTGATAACCTGCGCGTCCCGCCATCCGAGGTTATCACACTTCGTGTACTTCTTTTATCAAACTACTAAATAATCCAACGTTATCTGGGCCCATAACCTGTTAGAAGACTAGACTAATACTTTATGTCTATCTCTGCGCAGATGAAGTGGATTATTAAACCGTTATAAAGAATCGTACTGACTACCGAACTTCTGCTGGAGGGAAAAATGCAGCCTTCGTTTATTCGGTAGTTTTGGGAGAAAAAGAAAAATGAACAGCGTCTCAGTGACGTAATCAATCCGCGTATGCAAGCGCAACACCGCCCACTTGTGGACAAACAAAGTCGTAAACAAAATAATAGTACACAGTAACACATAGTCATACAAATACACTGGTGTCATATCTCAACACCCTCCGACCTGGAGCTACTGCGGCCTGTAAAATTGCACATACCTGACTTTATGCGTTTGGTGTAGAATAAATTTGCGGATCTTTTGCTATGAACTGGGACGATTCGTGTGTGGTTTGTGAATGAAGCATGTGTCAGCGCGCAGCATACTCTGTGATGATGTCATTAAAATAGCGTCCCCCCCCCACTAAAAAAAATCCCCACTACACCACTGGATTTAACCTATGCATTGAAAGGAAACACGTTACAAATATGACTGTGATGGAATTTACTACACCAGCATTCAAAACAGAGTTTCCCGATAAAGCAAACAAACGCAACCCCAGAGTAAAGTTAGTTCTATGGTCTCTAATTCTCTATGATCTCTTAATTCTCTTTTTCCATTTTGTGTTCGGCGGAGGAACCAGTGCGCTAAACAGGCAGTGACGTCACAAGCGCCATATTAAAATGCTCCTTCCTCGATCACTTCGGGAACGCAGCTAACCACTAGCTAGCCTAAACGGACTTTTTCATCCTGAACGTTGTTAGAGGGCAACGACATGATGGAAATTGACTCACTTCATGAAGCGCTCAAAGGTAACCTTAATTCACATCGATAGTTTATATTTTCATGGAGATCAAGTGTTGTCTCTGCGTCCGTGCTGGTTAGATTTTATATAGAAATGTACGAATTGTAGCTCGCTAGCTAAGAACGCCAGCTAGCTAGTTAGCTACGCTGGCTATCCAGTGTCTCGCTAGCACGAATGTTAACCTAGAGTCAATCTCACGGAAATGGATAGCTAGCTAGCAACACGTTAGCCATTTGGGTTAATTTGGTTTAGCTACCCAAATCATATTTTTCTAGCGGTTATATTTACTGTTTTGTTGAACCTATGCCCGCTCCTAACCTGCTCCTTTTCACTTATTTTTTGGGGATATGTAATTTATTTAAGTCACCAAATTAGATTGGTACCTCTTCTGGCTAACGGATACCGGCTAAGCAACGTCATTTAGCTTCTCTAGCTATCACTGTGGCTATAACGGAAAACCGACTAGCAAGCTAATTGCGGCTATAACCTGCCAGATTGTTATGTAAATAGGTAATGTTAGTCCGTCACCCATAGAGCTGCGGCTAGGGTTTATAAAGACTTCTGAATGTTATCTGTAATGAATAATGTTATCTTTGATTAAGGACGGCTGTATTAACTTCTATATAACCGAATTGTCTTCCTTACTCCTCAAGAAAATGAAAGCACATCTATCCTACTTAGGTAACCAACAGTTTACTTACTAAGTTCATTATTTTGCTCTGTTTAGAGTTTGACAACAAAGGAAAAAGAGAGGAATCTCCACTTCTGGAGCAGTTTCTATGCCACATTGCCAAGACCGGAGAGACCTTGTAAGTTAGAGCCACTAAAACAGTAGGCCCTGTTTCCCATGTTCAAACTTAAAGGAAAATGTAAGTGTTTGTGTGTAATGGGGTATAAATCTATCCAAACTAGCTAATTGTCTACTATTAGTAGCCCTGTAATGGTATGCGCAGGTCTGCAATACTTTTGGCTCTAGTTATTGATTTATTCTAATGTCTAATGTAATTTTGTCCTTTGCTGGTTCTTTTATAAACTACCTTAGGTTATATTCCCTTTTTACATTCCCTCTTCAAACCATGGTTAATTTAGCTTGTACCACCTATATTCTTATGTGTTTTGCTCTAGTTTTTTTTGTCGATATTCAATTTCCTCCCAAGGGTTCAGTGGTCCCAGTTTAAGAACTACTTCCTGTTCAAATTGGAAAAAGTGATGGATGACTTCAGAGACTCAGCACCTGAGCAGAGAGGCCCAGCCAATCCCAATGTGGAGTCAATTCCATTTGAGGATATGAAGGAGAGGATACTGAAGATAGTGAAGGGGTACAATGGGTAGGTATCTAGCTAAAGAACCCATTTACGAGTGACTCAGAAATATCTGAAATGTTAACAATATTTTGTTTTTTGTTTTTTTGAGACCATTCACACTGTGGCTGGTTCACGGCATGTAGCTTGTTCTATGGCCTGTCACTTTTGTAACCTCATCAAAAGTACATTTCCATTCTGTACACAAAATCGAGTAAAAGGTACACAATAAAAGAACAGTGGATGTAATGGAAGAGGGTGAAGTGAAAATCAGTTACCTTGAGGGCCCGTAAAAAACTTGGTTGGGTGCTGGCTTGGGTGACGATGCAAACAGTCCAAGTGCAGGACAAACAATGAGGACAGATAGGATATATATATATATATATATATATATATATATATATATATATATATATATATATATAATAAAATAGAAATAATTTGCAATAGGCATGACCAACTTTCATCAACCTGCGATACGAGAGAGAGAGACATTGAAGCAGAGAATGATCAAGATTGATACTAATCAAATTTTATATATATATATATATATATATATACACTTTTAAAATATAAGAGTCCACACAATCATTTGGTAAATGGACTGCATATAAATAGCTTTTATCCTAAGGGCTTTACAGTTAATGCCTTACCTATGCACAGACACACTCATACACTGATGGCTGTGTCAACCATGCAAGATAACAACCAGCTAGCTCATTATGAGCAAGTTAGGTGTCTTACTCAGGGACACCTCGATTATTTGCCAGAAGGAGCTGAGGGTTGAATTGCAACCTTCCAGTTACCAGATAATCTGCTCTACCTCCAAGCTACTGCCGTATCCCGTCCCCCATTTATTTAAATCTCACTATAGTGAGACAATGTTGGGATTAAAAACTCACTAATGGGAGCAAAAAAGTGTGTTTTTTAAGATTGTCATTGATTTGGATGTACATGCCTTTTGATGTATAGAACTTTGATATAATACATAGCAGGCTTAATTCAACAAATTTATATCTCACGTGCAGTTGTTCACTCTTGCCCACTATCAATGCTTGAATTACATGCTTGAATAACAGATTAGAAAATAATTTGCAATAGGCATGACCAACTTTCATCAACCTGCAATACAAGAGAGAGAGACATTGAAGCAGAGAATGATCAAGATTGATACTAATCAAATGATACTTGATGTTAATCAGGATTGCTACTAATCAAAGTTGACTTTCACATTTAAATGGAGAAATGTGTACTTTTGTTATTTTGCTTCAAAATGCAGGACATTCTCTTAATATGCAAGTCAAAATGCTGTGCAGTAAAACAGACAGCGGGACACCTGGTCCCGCTACCTCCTGCTTCCACATCACAAGCTGCTACACAGGCGTGGTGAAATGTGGACTACTTTGTATTCTTGATTGTCTAACATAAAAAAACCAGCTTTGATAATAACCAAACTTATGAGAACGATGATGTGTGGAAATTATTGGTCAAATAGTGTCGCAAGGAAAGAATTCATTTAAAAATGAAAGGCTGTGAAGTTAATTAACGTGATTAAGTCTGATATTTTGAAATTGTAAATGTGGCTCTAAATTTCTTCCTCTGCTACTAGATTTTTTGAAATAGGAGGCATGTGCTCCCATTAACATATGCTATCAATGAGCCTTGGTCTGACGTAAAAGGCTAAAATAGTTTATCTGTTTCCTCATTATTGAAAATGTACGCTAAACCTTTGCTGGCTTGGGGTAGATTTATGATTAGGTGCATTGACATGGTTTGGTTTAGTTGTTTGCCTATATGTTTGAGCATGGCACTCGTGTGCCTTAGAGGGCAGTGATGGGTTTACGAAATCAAATTACACAGGAATAGCGGAAGAAATCGGAACAGAAACATGGAAAATAAAAACAAAATGAGTGGTTGCAGCATGTGCCACGTGATCGCAGCTTTTGCTGGTTGGATTTCAGCTGGCGACCTTTGTATCTCATGCCCCTTTCTTTCTCCCACATTGCCTGTCTGCCTCTGCACTGTCGCTATCTAATAAAGATATAAAATGCCCTAATAATTAAAAAAGAAAGACGAAATGGAAAATGCAAATCCAGAATATATCGACTTTTTATTTATTTTGTTTTGTGTTGCATTGTGTACAAATCTTTCAGCTCCTTTGCCCCTGCTACACTTCTGGTTTTGTGGTGATGTCACACTGCCTGATATCTTTTTCTGCTCAACAAGTGAGCATTGGTATTGCATTCAAGCCTTCAGACAATGTTAATATTTTGGAGGTGTACATGTCTGGGTTTCTGTGAGATTTTGCAAGCCACGGTTGCCCAGAAACCCCTTTTCTGTGATGCTGCGCAGAGATGTGTTGAGTGGTGTACATGCCATTCATGCACGCTATCTACACGGAGGCACGTCCTGTAGGAAGAGGTAGCTACTTCAAAGCACGAAGTAACAACTATGCTAGTTGCAGCCAATGCTAAAATCAGTAGCTCCAGGGATATAGCTTTTTCACAGCTAATGTCTATACTGTTCAGCTGTTGTATTCTAGCACTAAATGGGCTGCAGCAAGCATCACAAGAGTATATTAACATTGTCTTTCAAAAAGATTGTCAACATCTCGTTTTCCACTCTTTTTTTTTTTTTAGACTTGATAGATGGCTTTGATTAGTGGGCTGACATACTCCAATTAGGTGATATGGATGTCAAGGAAAAAAAATCTTAAAATATTCTTAGAAACTTCAATGAACAAGATTAAAAAATGTTGAGAAAAGTGTAGTATTTTCTCAACACAATGTTTAAACAACATTTTCCTGAAACCTATGTTTCTATAGCTACAGTTTATTGTAAGACCACTGCTTTTGATGCATGCCAAATTTAACTGTAGACATTCCCCTTCTAATTTTTGTGGGCACTAAGCCTGAGTGAGAATCAAGCAGACTGCAACAGCTAATTTTTGTGTGCAATCATCAATAATGCCTTATAAACTATAATGAAGGTTTTGCTATCTCCCTTTTGAATGGTAAGCCTGTTGCTCTTTTTTCAGGATCCCATTTACAATCCAGCGCTTGTGTGAGCTGCTCACAGAGCCCAAGAGAAATTATACAGGAACAGATAAATTTCTTCGAGGAGTCGAAAAGGTTAGTGTATGAGTGATTGCTTGTTGTTATTTTTCTCAGATGACATAATGAAACTCTCACCCTTAACATTTGACTTCAAATTATTGTTTCTCTTAGAATGTAATGGTGGTAAGCTGTGTGCATCCAACCTCAGAGTAAGTCTGATATCCAAGTGAATTTATTGCTTTTATTTGTAAAATGCTGAATTGCAAAAATATTTCTATTTGATTAAGATATGCTTTTTTCCCCCTTGTACAGGAAAAATGGATGCAGTGGTGTAAATAGAGTGAATGGAGTGATGCTTCCTGGAAACACATCTGGTTTTACAGAGAGGTCATACTAGTCATAGACACTGTCCCATATATTGAATTCTACACATAAAGTCTTATTGCATTAGTTGATATGTATTCGCACATTCTCTTTATCATTTGCTTTTTTTTTTTTTGTTCCTTTGTTTTTAGGAAAGTAAATGGCCCAGGAACTCCCCGGCCATTGAACCGACCAAAGGTGTCTCTGGCTCGCTCATTAGCAGCAAATGGTCTGCCAGACAGTACAGACAACAAAGACTCCATCACGGACCAAGAAAATGACAAAGAGCTCAGGTGATTCATACGCAATAGCATAGAAAATTTCCCACTTTTTGTCTGGCTTAATTATAAACAAATGTGACTCTTATCTTTTGACATCTTGTTGGTCTTTTAGTGAGGTTTCTGCATCAGGAGGTGCACTGGGGAGCTCCATGAAGAACAAGCACCATGATGAGGAGGAGGAAGACATGGAAGCTGAGCAGCACGAGGTGAAGAGACTGAAATTCAACGATGAGGAAGAGGAGGATGAGGAGTATGAAGAGGAGGAACAGGAAGCTGACACACTGAGACCTTTGCATGCTAGCTGCCTCTCAAAAGAGGCAGAAGCCATTGTCCAGGAGAAGGAGGAAAAAGTTGTTTACGGGGAGAACGAGGCCTCCAGCAGTGCCGGAGCTGTGGAAGACCAAGGTAGGATATTTTAAAAATGATCACGTTTGATGAGCAATATTCTAAGCATGATCCTCCATAGTTCATTCATAATGAACATTTTTTTATATTGTGAGACACTTTGGATAAAATCCTTCTACCAGACAGAAGTACAGATGTTTGGATCTATTATCTCACTTCATTGATGATCTGTGACATTTGCCTTTTGACTTACTACTACTACTTTCAGCTGTTCCCGTTAGGGTTTGCCACAATGGATCATCCGTTTACATCTCTTCCTGGTCTCTGCATCTTCCTCTGTCATGCCAGCCACCTACATGTCCTCCCTCACCACATCCATAAACCTCCTCTTTGGTGTTCCTCTTGACTGGCAGCTCCATATTCAGCATCCTTCTCCCAATATATCCAACATCTCTCCTCCACACTTGTCGAAATCATCTCAATCGTGCCTCTCTTGATTTCTCCAAACCATCCAACCTGAGCTGTCCCTCTAATATACTCATTCCTAATCCTATCCTTCATCACTCCCAATGAAAAGCTTAACATCTCCACCTCCAGCTCTGCCTTTTTTCTTTTCGTCAGCCACCTTCTCCAAACCATATAACGTAGCTAGTCTCACTATCATCTTGTAAACATTCCCTTTAACTTTTGCTGGTACCCTCCTGTCGCAAATAACGCCTGACACTCTTCTCAACCCACTCCACCCTGCCTGCACTCTCTTCTTCACCTCCCTGTTACTTTGAACAGTTGACTCCAAGTATTTAACCTCATCCACCTTTGTGATCTCTACTCCTTGCATCCTCACAATGTTTGTTCATGCATATGTGTTCCGTCTTGCTCCTACTTACTTTCATTCCTCTTCTCTTCAGTGCATACCTCCACCTTTCCAGGCTCTCCTCAACCTGCACCCTATTTTCGAGACGGATCATAATGTCATCCACGAACATCATAGTCCACAGAAACTCCTGCCTGACCTCATCTGTCAACCTGTCCATCACCGTTGCAAACAAGAAAGAGCTCGGAGCCAATCCTTGATGTAATCCCATTGCCACCTTGAACCCATCCGTCATTCCTACCGCACACCACACCACTGTCACACTGCCCTCATGCATATCCTGCACCACTCTTCCATACTTCTCTGCCACTTCTGACTTCCTCATACAATACCACACCTCCTCTCTTGGCACCCTGTCATATGCTTTCTCTAATTCCACAAAGACACAATGTAACTCCTTCTGACCTTCTCTATACTTATCCATCAACATTCTCAAAGCAAACTTCGCATCTGTAGTGCATTTTTGTGGCGTGAAACCATACTGCTGCTCGCTAATCATCACCTCTCCTCTTAACCTAGCTTCTATTACTCTTTCCCATATCGTCATGCTGTGGCTGATCAACTTTATACCTCTTTAGTTACTACAGCACTGCACGTCACCCTTATTCTTAAAAGTCGGTACCAGTATGCTTCTTCTCCACTCCTCAGACACCCTCTCTTTCCAAGATTGTGTTAAAAACTCCACTGCCATCTCTCCTAAACACCTCCATGCCTCCACAGGTATGTTATCTGGACCAACAGCCTTTCCACTCTTCATCCTCTTCATAGCTGCCGTCACTTCCTCCTTGCTAATCCACCGCACTTCTTGATTCACTATCCCCACATCATGCAGCCTTCTCTCCATTTTCTTCATTCATCAGCCCTTCAAAGTACTCCTTCCACCCTCTCAACACACTCTTCGCTTGTCAGCACATTTCCATCTTTATCCTTCATTGCCCTAACCTGCTGCAAATCCTTCCTAGCTCGGTCACCCTGTCAAGCCAATTGGTACAAATCCTTTTATTCCTTCCTTAGTGTCCATCCTCTCATACGACTCACCATATGCCTTTCCTTCACCACTGCTCCGCTTTACGCTGTATCTCATTGTACTCCTGTCTACTTTCTTCATCTCTGACTATCCCACTTCTTCTTTGCCAACCTCTTTCTCTGTATACTTTGTTGTACTTCCTCATTCCACCACCAAGTCTCCTTGTCTTCCTTCCTCTGTCCAGATGGCACACCAAGTACTTTCCTAGCTGTCTCCCTCACTATTTCTGCAATGCTTGCCCAGCCATCCGGCAACTCTTCACTACAACCCAGTGCCTGTCTTAACTCCTCGCTTAACTCCACCCAACAGTCTTCCTTCCTCAACTTTCACTATTTGATCCTTTCCTCTGCCTTCACTCACTTCCTCTTCTTGATCTCCAAAGTCATCATACAGACCACAATCAGTTGCTGCCTAGCTAGGTTCTCCATTGTCACCACCCTGCAGTCTCCAGTCCCTTTCAGATCGTGTCTTCTGCATAAGATATAGTCCATTTGTGTGCACTTCCCTCCAATCTGTCGCGCTGTGTTCCTCCCTCTTCCTGAAATGTGTATTCACCACAGCCACTTCCATCCTTTTCATAAAATCCACCACCATCTGTCCCTCCACATTCCTCTCTTTGGCACCATACCTGCCCATCACTTCTGTTCCCATCAACATACCCATTGAAGTCGTTCCAATCAGCATGCTCTTCTCCTTGGGTACAAAATTCACCCCAGAATTCTTCCTTCTATTCCCTCTCACACCCAACTTGCAGGGCATATGCACTGATGACATTCATCATCGCACCTTCGATTTCCTGCTTCATACTCATCACTCTGTCCGATACTCTCCAACTCCAACACACTCTTGACATACTCTTCCTTCAGAGTTCCCCCTACCCAATTTCTCCTCCCATCCACACCATGGTAGAAGAGTTTGAACCCACCTCCAATGCTCCTGGCCTTACTCCCCTTCCACCTGGTCTGTTGCGCACACACAGTATATCTACCTTCCTTCTCTCCGTCATATCAGCCAGCTCTCTTTCTTTACCAGTCTCTGTGCCAACATTCAAAGTTCTGACTCTCACCTCCACACTGCTACCCTTCTTCCTCTCCCGCTGCCTCTGGACATGCCTTCCTCCTCTCCTTCTCCTTCGCCCAACAGTAGTATAGTTTCCATCGGCACCCTGCTGGCCAACAGTATCGGTAGTGGTTCTTGGTAACCCGGGCCTCAACCGATCTGGTATGGAAATCTGATTTATGATCCACGTATTTGATTTGGCAAAGGTTTTACGCCGGATGCCCTTCCTGATGCAACCTTCCCCAATTTATCTGGGCTTGGGACTGGCACTAAGAGTGTGCTGGCTTGTGCATCCTCAGTGGCTTGAATCTCATGAATTTAAAAAATTCCTGCTGATAATGGTATAATGTCTACATGTAAGTGATGTATCAACACCACAAGCAATTTAATTAAGTCATTGTGTGAAGTCCTTAAATCTTGGAGAATTGAGTGCCTGTATTAGTTTGTTGGCCTAGATGAGCCGCTATCAGTTGGAACTTTTGGGCAATGGTAGGTCAGTGGAGAGCCACACATCTACTTCCAAAAGGAGGCATCTTTGTCCTCCCTGGGTACCCTAAGCTTTAACTTTGCTCTTTCTTGGCCTATGTCTCAACAGAGCCGACAAGTACGCAGGCGGAGGTGTCTGCAGGCCCAGGCCAGGAGATGGAACAGGCTGAGAGGGAGGTGCCATGCGGCTCCCAGGAGGAGGGCAGTGACATGGATCAGACAGAGCAACAGGCCCCCACTGGCGTTGTGGAAAGCCCTGAAACCTCCAGGGACAGTGATGACAGCAACAATGACCCAGTCAGCAGTAGCAGCAGTAGCAGCACTGAGGAGAGCACAGCAATGGCCAGAGAAGAGGTAGCCCCCACTCCATCAAGCAGTACGATTGAGCCCCCTACAGAGAGTGCCATGGAAAGTGCCAGTTCGAACACTGGGACCAGTGACGAGCCCATGGAGCAGGACTAGACCAAGCAGCTGTGCTGACACCTTTGACCATAAAACACCTTGTCCTTGAATCCAGCTTGACTGTCACTGGGAATTAGGATAACTGCACCTCTTATTCAAGATAAATGCCTCATCTTACTTTTGGACACTCCTCCAAAATGGCTACTTGGCACTGATGTGGGCATAAAAATAATTGGAATTTTTCAACTGGAATATTTTTATTATCTTTTATTAATTTTCCCTTAAGAGCAACTTGTCTCCAGGGATTTGTTTCAGCAGCCTTGAATTTCTTGGATAGAGTTTCATTTGTTGTTTTTGAAGACGGAGCTGTTAGGATACAAAGTTTTCTGGTTCCTTACCCCCCCCCCTCCCATCATAACTGTTTGGACATTTTGTCAGGCAAGCTAGAGGTCAGTTTTGTTTCCCTAGCTGCAGTTATTATCCACATTCAAACCACCAGGGTCAGAACAAAGCCACACCAGCCACTCATTATTTATGCAGTTGTCCTGTACATGAATGAGATACTCTAACTGCCTCTGGCTTTGACTGAAGCACATGTCTAAGAGTGTTCAGCACCACCACTGTCTTTACTCAAGTGCCACCATGGCTGTTGAGATGATGCTTTTTTATAATTATTATAATTACTTGTCCATTTCTTTGTGGAATGGCAGATATTAGTTTTCTCCATTATCCTCAGTCATTTTAACTGTTATGACACACTACCAACCCCACTGAATAATATGACATGCTACCTTGTAGGGGCATGCTATGTAATAAGTTTGAATGCATAGAACCACCATAATTTATATGATGATTTCAACTCAGTGACTTATTTTGGAGTATTTTCTGTTCGTCTGCCAGTTTCCCCAAAACCAGCTGTAAGTACAAAGATGACTTCTGCTTTCTTTGTATTGTGATGTCACCTTGTTATTTCAGATATCCAGAGCAGTTACTGGTTCCAGATTGACACCTGTTTCTGCAGCTGTACTTTTTGATATTTAGAATTTTAAATTTCTGTAAAGTCGATTTTTGTAGATTGTAATACAGTATGTGTTCACTGCCTTTGTGAAACCATATATAATTGTATAATTTCTGTGTATATTCTGAATACCTCTGCTTTCAGTGCAGTATTCAGAAACAGCAATAAATGTTCACATTTTTGTGTGGTAGTCTTACTCACTTCATTTTGGGTCTTACGTCTATTTTTGACTGGCTTTCCTGTCGGATTATCAGAATTCTATTTGATAACATGTTCATTGTACCACTACTATGGTTCTGTTTACTAATGGTATTTTCCTTTAAAAGCCAGTTGGTCTCATGATTAAATATTTGTTGGTTAACATTGTTATAAAAGTGATTTTTTTTTTAAACGGTCACAAGGCACCCAGCAAAGTCTATATTGAATGTAAAGATTACCTGTTTACTTTCAGCAGATTAATGGAATCCCCTCCTGCTTTCCAATTTGACAAGTGCCCTGATAATGAGATTACTTATTTGTTTATTCACCTGCTGTGATCAAGCTTGGCCCTATATTTCTTGAACCATCAATATTCCCTTTTCTGAGAAATCACCAATATCCTCTTTTTGTTGTGTTTGAAAGGTTCGAACTGCCAGTGAAGATGATCTGAAATATGTTGCTTAATGTATAACCATAACTGAAACATTAGCATTTAACATAACTGAAACATTAATCAAAGTGACAAATTAGATGGAGCTCACCAGTTGGGTTTTGTGTCTGATCATGTCAAATTTTTTAGAACATTATCCCATCAAATAGGACCAAAGTGCACTGAGGATCAAGCCTTTTTTTTTTTCAGCAAATACATCTTTGCCCTTCAGCACCAAAGCACTGAAGGGTTCCCTTGTTGGTCAGCTTGTCAACCACCTCTGTCTTCGACTTTTTGTAATTTGTGCAAGCTCTCTAAGGAAATTAAAAGTGAATTGCATAAGTTCAGGGAGCACTGTTCTGCAGGAGACAGTGTTTGAACTGTGGTCTTTGAAGAATGGTCTTCAGGGAAATATCTTCTGGGTCAGCAGAGGAATTAAGAACAGCTCAACATCAAATGATTGCTAATTTCATCACTTCTCTTGAATGACACTACATGGTATGAGGAGCTTATTGGTGACTAAAGTTCCATGCAGGCTCTTTCAGAGACACCAGCAGCCCGTTGGCTGTAGTTAACTGAATTTCGGCCCAAAAAACTCATCACATGGAGACAAACTTGCTGCATCTGAGGTACTCGGAGTACCAGCGTCATTATTGTACACCGTGGAAGTCTATTGCCCAAACGTTGTTTGCAAGCTGTGTGCTGTGCTTTACATATTGCTGGGCTGTTGCTTAGGCACGCTAGGCCTTCTCGTAACACCCATCCCCAGGGTACAGGATTCATTAGTTGGGAATTAAATGCTAGAAAGGCGCAAATATCCAACCTGCTCTACTGTCAGATTCGCTTCGAAAGAAGCCTTATTACCCTCCACGCCCCAGGAAAAGAATAAGAAGAGAAAACACAACACAAAGGCAGTGGAGAAAGCGGAAAGAGGAGCACAATTTTAGAAACACCTTTGACCCTTGCACGAACTGAGTCAGAGCAAATAACTTGCAAGGAGAGGTTTTGCCATATTAACATTTTAACTCAGACAATTAAAAAAAAATTTGCATGCTGAATGTTTAGTCTCAGAGTTTGTTTGGAAAAGATTTGGTTTAGATGGCACATTATTTGAATATCAATACAGAATCTAGATTTGATAACCAGTTTTGACTTGCTTAGAGTTAAGCTTTTTGAAAGTGTTTTACTTGACGTGATCTTGTTTTCGAAGAATATTTTCATTTAATTCATAGGTAATTATCTTGTTTATTTTTTTCACGCACAGAAAATATGTCCAGTTTTTATCATCTGCCCATTTTACAATGCCACAGCTACTTTACATTGTAAGTTACTGTGTAGTTCCAGCAACTTAATGTTAAAGTTTCCTGCTGTGCAGCCTGTCCCAAGAGAAGAAGGTTCCCATAGAGCAAAAGAGAAAACTTTGATTTGCAGAAGCGCGTAGAAAATCAAGCTAATTATCTCCCTGCCTCTTTTCAGCATACTGTTACAATGAGATTCTTGGACCCAAGTCATGGCGAATATCCATAACACTCCGGAGCAATTACGCTACAAGGATAGTCAATTAAAAGTTTCAGCTGGAACTTGCAGGGCGCTTGCGTGCTCAGCACGTCTACTGAGCCTGTTTCAAAATTCATTTCAAGGGTTTGGTCATGGCGAATCGAAATACATTGTCTTACAAATGTCCTCATTGCAAAAAAAAAAAAAACATTCAGCTGGATATAAGCAGCATTTGCTTTTGATGTAAATGCATTATTTTCAAGATGTGGTCACAGTAAAAGGTTTGAGAGGACAATGAGTTCAGATGAAGGGTATGCTTCATTCACACGAGTTGGTGTGAGAGGGGGCGGCGGAGGAGGGGCGGGTCAGGTCACCACCACGCGCAGTCTCTTTGTCAACCAGTAGAGGGCACTGTTTAGTTTCCAAGCCAGACATAACGGACGAGTCTGGCCTGATCAGAATGCAAACTGTGTTCCCCGGCTCCTGCTGCTGCCGCGGCTGAGTGAAGTCTGTGGCACAGTCAATACACCTCCTCATACACTGTGAAAAACCACAGACAGACATCAACCACATGCAGTCCTCTAAATAAACTCGTGTCTGCCTTTCTTTGGGACCAGAGCATGTTGTCTGTGAGAGTTCACCTCCCCTATCTTGTGGCTAAATTGGGTCACATATTCCACGTGGTGGAACAGATAGCAAAAATGTTTTCCAGTGCACCCCACGTGCCACCTCCTGAAACATTCATTTAAAACCAAAGGATAGACATCACCACCTCCTCAGACTGAGTTTTGGTGCAACCTCCTGATGGTACTCCCTCTCGCCTCCCTTTACTTTCTCTGCAGAAAAACGTGCCATAAGAACAACTTGTGTTAATAATCTATATGAACGGTAAAAAATGAAAGCCACTTTATTTGACGTTGTATTCTTACAATGAATTTGTTCTCTGCATTTAATCCATCCCATTGTATAGGAGCAGTGGGCAGCTGCAGCACCCAAGGACCAGCTCCAGGTCTTCTTTCCACTGCCTTGGCCAGGGGCACAGACAGGAGTATTAACCCTAACATGCATGTCTTTTTGATGGCGGGAGGAAACCGGAGCACCCAGAGGAAACTCACGCAGACACGGGGAGAATATGCAAACTCTACACAGAAAGGACCTGGGACGGTCTGGGATTCAAACCCAGGACCTTCTTACTGTGAGGCAACAGTCCTAACCACTTGGTCACCGTTGCCGAGCATCAAACCTAAATTTCTTGGGTTTTTTTTCTTCCTTAATACGCAGCAGTGCTCACATGAAGAAGCCAAACTGAAAATATAAGGATGAGGTATCAGATGCACACATAGTCAGTTTCTCATATCTTTTTATTGATATCAACAGCAGAGCACTTGGATCCTTTGCTAAAGTCCCCAACACAGTCACTATTTGCGAGGGAATTGAGCTCAAAACAATGTTAAATATTTTTTTAAATCTTTATTTTTTCTTTTGAATTTTCAAAATGTCTGTTGCAATGGGAGTATTTTCGCCTCAGTGGGGCAGAAGTGGCAATTAGCACGAGCAGTGACGATTATTGAATTGTCTGGCATACAACCTTGTGTGCGTGTGTGTGTGCGTGTGTGTGTGTGTGTGTGTGTGTGTGTGTGTGTGTGTGTGTGTGTGTGTGTGTGTGTGTGTGTGTGTGTGTGTTGGCTTGTCTGTAGGCTGACAGATATAGCAAAGGAGAAAACTGTTTTTCCCCTTTGTGCATGCCAAGTGCACCTAGCGGAAGGACTGTGAGAAATACTATGTAACGTTATGAAACGCTCTGAGCAGGAGAGAGAGGTGGAACTGTTGTGATGCTCGGGCCGAGGGGATTTAAGAGCTGGATGAGGTGGCACTCAGCGTGGGGGCGGCACACTATGCAGCTAGGCGCCGTTCTCAGGTAGCTGTTGTTTGAATTTCCACTTGCCTGCGAGGATGGCATCATGCCTAAGAAAGCCAGGAGGAGGTTGAATTGCCTTCTATTTGTATCCGAGTCTATTGCGCTCCTACCTCCTTCAGATCACAATAGGTATTTCCAAAGAACGTGTCATGTTAGGACATTTTTAAGACAGTATGCATGAAATAATAATGTTAAGATTAGTAATGAAATGCTGATAAGTTGCAAATGGAGTTTGTCTGTCTCCCAGCAACCAGACTTTCTGTAACCTACATATCATGATATTGTGGCGGACACAAGGGGCTATGCCTCTCACCCAGCAGGACTGTGAGCTGGGGGCGTGGTTTACGTTCCCGGGCTTGCTGGTGCAGGGTTGTTCCTGCTGTAGTTTGGTTTTGGAGCTGAGGAATAAACAGCAAACTCGCCTTCGTCTCCTGTGTTTTTTCCTCATCCTGCCACATTGGTGACCCCGAATTGAACATGTTTGGAGCCGGCCGTTCTCGCCGCGGCTGTGAAACTCCCAGAGTTCTGGCAGAGCGACCCGGCTTCGTGGTTCCAGCATGTCGAGGCGCTGTTCCACCTGCGTGGAATCTCTGCGGACGACTCCAGATATTATTTGGTCGTCGCTGCGCTGGACCAGCAGTCCACACGCCGGGCCATGCAGCTGTTGCGCGCCCCTCCGCAACACGATAAATACGTGGCCCTCAAACATCTTCTGCTCCGGAGGTACAGCCTATCTGCCGCAGAGAGGGCAGATAGAATCCTTTCCCTATCCGGTTTGGGCGACGGGACGGCTGTGGATCTCATGGACAATATGCTGTCGCTGCTAGGCTCGGACGAAGGCGGATTCCTTTTCCCCCACGTTTTCCTGCGCCAGCTTCCGTCTCCTGTGCGCGCGACATTGGCTAACTCCCGTGTCTGGCCGCTGGTGACTGCCGAGGTTTGGCTGAGGAGGCCGATCGGGTGCTGCTGGCTACCAGACGGCTCTCTGTGCAGTGTGGCATCGGAACCTCTGCAGCCGGCGTCGGAGGATGCGGACCCGGCGTTGGTCGCTGCGTCCCTCCGCTGCGTCCCTCCGTGCACGTTTGAGGCGCCGGGAAACTCCCGGGCCAGCGCTCAGTAGCAGCTGTGGGCGCTGGCGGACGTAGTGAGCTGCTCTTCATTAAGGACACGATGTCAGTATTATGTTTAGAAATCACGTCAGGACACAGCGCTGTCGCTCGACACAACCTCTCCGTGGCATTCTTTATTTAGACTGACACAGCATCAAAGGCAGACCCGATCAAACAACCCAGAGCCCGCAGGCATCACCAATCGATCCCAGCACAATAGAACAGCACCAAATCAAATGCAGCACTGTCGATGTGTGCATACATAACAGTCAGGAAGACGGTTTCTGGTGGACTCAGGCTCGCAAAAGAGCCTACTCCCTCCTGCTAAGACAGACAGGTCGACCGAAGGCGGTGGCCCACAGTTAAGTGCAGCTAACGGTTCGTCCATTGCGACGTTTGGCACAAGGTTGGTGACTGTTTGTTTCCACGGGCGCCATTTTGAGTGGGACTTTGTAGTGGCCGCCATTACTGTTCCTATTATCGGCGCGGATTTTCTGTGTGCTAATTGTCTGCTGGTTGATGTTTTAAACCGCCGTTTAATTGATGCTGTGTCTTTCGCCACTGTTCCGTGCGAGACAGGGGGAGCCGGGCCGTTAACACACGCTAACTTTTTAGCATTAGGGGATGTTTTTCAGCGTTTGCTGGCGGATTTTCCATCGGTGACTACGCCTGCCTTTTCCACCGCGGTTACTAAACACGGGGTAGAACATTTCATTCCCACAGTGGGACTGTCAGTTTTTGCGCGCGCGCGGCGCCTCGACGCGGTAAAATTCGCTATAGCTAAGGAGGAGTTCGCCATCATGGAGCGTCTGGGTATAGTGAGGCGTTCCAACAGCCCGTGGGCCTCGCCGCTTCACATGGTGCCCAAGGCGGATGGGTCGTGGCGGCCTTGCGGCGACTTTCGCCGCCTGAACAACGTCACCGCCAATGACCGCTATCCCATCCCACACATACAGGACTTTTCCATACGCCTGGCAGGTACCACTATTTTCTCTAAGGTGGACCTGGTGCGCGGCTGTCATCAGGTTCCCGTGCGCGCAGAGGACGTGCCCAAGACCGCAGTGATCACCTCATTTGGGCTTTTTGAGTTCATGCGCGTGCCTTTTGGCTTGAAGGGGGCTGCGCAAACCTTTCAGAGGCTGATGGACTCGGTGTTGCGTGACCTTGATTTCGTGTTCGTTTATCTCGACGACATATTAGTGGCCAGTCCGTCAGCTGAAGAGCACCTGGCGCACCTGAAACAGGTTTTCCGTCGTTTGGACGAACACGGCCTGATAGTCAACCCGGCCAAGTGTCAGTTTGGACTGCCGGTGATTGACTTCTTGGGTCACCGCATTTCGCCGCAAGGCGCGGTCCCGTTGCCTTCTAAGGTGCAAGCGGTGGCGGAATTTCCCCGCCCGGTCTCTGTTAAGGCATCGCAGGAATTCTTGGGCATGGTGAATTTCTATAACCGTTTCCTCCCTCGCGCTGCCCACCTCCTTCAGCCACTTTACGAAGCCCTGCGGCTTAAGAAGGCTAACGACCCTGTCGACTGGACTCCCGAACGGGTCCAGGCCTTTGACGGAGCTAAGTGCGCCTTGGCTAACGCTGCCCTCCTCGCCCGTCCCACACCCACAGCGTCCATAGCTTTAACAACCGATGCGTCTGACATAGCCGCGAGGGCTGTGGTTGAACAGCGTGTGGCGAATGCGTGGCAGCCACTCGCATTTTTTAGCCGCAAACTGCGAGATAGCGAACGCAAGTACAGCGTTTTTGACCGGGAGTTGCTGGCGCTGCACCTTGCAACCCGGCATTTCCGCTTCCTGCTGGAGGGTCGCCCATTCACGGCTTATGTGGATCATAAACCGCTGACTTTCGCCATGTCCAAGGTGACTGAGCCGTGGTCTGCTCGTCAGCAGCGCCACCTAGCGGCAATCTCCGAGTTCACAACGGACATTCAGCATGTGGCCGGGAAGTCCAACCCTGTTGCTGATTGTCTGTCGCGTGTGCTTGTGTGTCCTGTGCACCTCGGTGTGGATTTCTCCGCTATGGCTGCCGACCAGCCCAGCGACCCGGACGTCCTTGCCCTTAGGTCAACGCGTACCGGCCTCAAGCTGGAGGACGCTGTGATGCAGGAAGGCAGTCCTGCCCTCCTCTGCGATGTCTCCACCGGCCGTCCCCGCCCCGTTGTTCCAGTGGCCTGGCGCCGTCGAGTTTTCGATTCGATTCACTCCCTCTCGCACCCTGGAGTTCGGGCGTCGGTGAAGTTGGTCGGTTCCAAGTTCGTCTGGCCTGGCCTCCGCAAGGACTTAAAGGGGTGGGCCGCTGCATGTGGAGCGTGCCAGCGCGCTAAGGTCCACCAGCACACTAAGTCGCCCCTCGAACCGTTTCCGATCCCGGCCAGACGTTTCGACCACGTGCATGTGGACCTGGTGGGCCCTCTACCTTCTTCACAGGGTTTTACGCACCTCCTCACAATGGTGGATCGGACCACCAGGTGGCCAGAGGCTGTCCCTCTGTCCTCCACAACATCCTCGGATGTTGCACGCGCTTTTCTTTCCTCCTGGGTCGCCCGGTTCGGCGCTCCGTCAGATATCACCTCAGACAGGGGCCCCCAGTTCGTGTCAGAGCTCTGGTCGGCACTTGCGCGATCCTTGGGTGTGCAGGTACACCGCACTACCGCGTACCACCCTCAGGCTAATGGCTTGTGTGAACGTTTTCACCGGTCGCTCAAGGCAGCGCTGCGTGCTGCGCTCTCGGATGGTAACTGGGTGGATCGTTTACCTTGGGTTATGCTCGGGTTGCGTTCGGCTCCTAAGGAGGACCTCGACGCATCGCCCGCTGAGCTGGTGCTCGGTCAGCCGCTCCGCGTCCCTGGGGAATTTTTGCCTGGGAGTTCCGCTCCTCGACCCCGTCCGGTCGTTTATCCTTTTATGTCCGACAGCACTCGAGTTCCAGGCCCCGTTCACCATTGTTTTCCGCGGTCGTTCGTGCCTGCGGAGCTCATGTCGGCTCGTTTTGTTTTTGTACGGCATGATGCTCACCGCTCGCCCCTCCAACCCCCATACGATGGCCCATTTCGGGTTCTTGAGACGGGTCCTAAGGGTTTTGTGCTGGATATGGGTGGGCGTAGGGAGCGTGTCACGCTTGATAGGCTTAAACCGGCGCACAGGGTGGCAGGCGAAGTTGTGTTTCCGGCCCAGGTTCCCCGTCGGGGTCGTCCTCCTTTCAGGACCCCGGCAGTGTCTTCACGGGTTCAGCGTTCTGCTTCTCAGCCGACTTTGGACAGTGTTTCACCTACTGTTTCGGCTGAGGGACGGCGCAGCCGTTATGGCAGGCTGCTTAAGCCTCCAGTGAGACACTAATTTTCTTTCCAGGAGTCCCTTCTGGGTGTTCGGGGGGGGGGGGGCTGTGTGGCGGACACTAGGGGCTATGCCTCTCACCTAGCAGGACTGTGAGCTGGGGGCGTGGTTTACGTTCCCGGGCTTGCTGGTGCAGGGTTGTTCCTGCTGTAGTTTGGTTTTGGAGCTGAGGAATAAACAGCAAACTCGCCTTCGTCTCCTGTGTTTTTTCCTCATCCTGCCACAATATGTGCTTTTTTTGTTGTTGTGTTATTTTGTGTTTCTTTAATGGACAAAGGCAGAGCGGCATAGTACTAAAGAACAGGGAGATCCTGAAGAGATCCTGAAGAACGGACTCTTGCAGGATTAATTCCCTTACCAGCAGGTGCACATGTGGTGCCAGATCTCTTGAACTTTTTGTAAATGAAAGCATAGTGTAACGTACATGGATAAGTAGACACGTTGGTCCTTGATTAACGGGTCGGACCCTTCAGTCGAGCGGTCAGCGATGTCTCCCGCTGTGAGAGCGATACGTGTTCGTGTCCCGACCGCGGCAGTTCCTATGGTTGCCCCTCGAATTCGCTACATTGGTGTCACAAGTGGGATGGTGAAGACCGTAAGGCCATTGCAAGCGCGTGCGGCGTGAAGGAGATGATATGCTTAAGCGCGGGGACGCGCTTCCCGAAAAAGGAGCTAGTGTAACGTGCGTGGATAAGTAGACACGTTGGTCCTTGATTAACGGGTTTGACCCTTTAGTCGAGCGGTCAGCGATCTCTCCCGCCGTGCGGGTTCGCGTCCCCGCCGCGGCATTTCTTGTGATTGCCCCCTCCCCCGAATTTGCTACAATATTGAATGTTGAGGCTTTAAAGCAAGCAATGCATTATAGATATGGCCTTTTGGAAAAAAAGAGAAAAAAATGGCTTGCGGAGCCATTACATTGTATTTATAACTGTAAATGGTTGATGGCTAGAGTGAAAAAAGTTTGTAAATGAAAGTCATTCATACACTCTTGAGTGTATGTGCACTTCGTATTCTTGGCTGTATTGTGGGAGTGCAGGAATGAGGAGACGGAGAGATCGAGTCGAGTCAATTCCGTTTACTCGCCACACAAAACAACACCGACACAGCGCAATCTCTCGTGGCAACGAGCTAACAGCTAGGCTGCAGAAAACATGGCTCCACTTCCTGGGAAACTCTAAGCAGTGCCTACGTCAGCACTCGGAACGTCTGCCTTAAAGGAGCAGCAGCCCCTGGTGAATCTATCCTCAATTGTGTATCACCACAGTATGTTAATTAGCAGGCACGTGTGTGTCCGTGTTTTTGTGGCTATTTCTGTATGAGTCCTACATCTGAAGTGTTCTGCTTCATTACAGGTGACCAGGTCTACCTGTGCTGTTCAGTGACGTTTCCCTCAGAGGTAAAGCAATTAACATCTCTAATGAACCGTGTTTGTTTCCTTGGCCTTCTGTTCACATGACATTTGGAAAAATTTGGAAGAGGGCTGCATCGCGTTTAACCCAATGAGTCTGTGCAAATCATAATTAGAAAAATATAATTATTTTCTGTTCCAACGTTGAATAACCAAAAGCGTTAGAAAGCCTACATAGTTGTGTAATACTGTAGTGAACCTGCGGCGGGAGGGGATTGACATGGGATGTGGCTCTTTGATGAGTTGATTGCTTGCAGCCGCGCAGCTAGAAGGGAGGAGACGTAAATTAAAAGAGAGGGCTAGGCAGTCCCTCGGGGTTGCTGGAGAGAGCTGACTGGGTTGGTTTGCGAATACACTCATCGGGGGGAGGCGGCGTTCGCAGTTTTTAGTATTGCCGGCGCTGAAGACAGAAAGGTAGGGGAGCTGTTCCAGATTAGGAGGGGAGGCTAGTTGCCTCCTTTAGTTAGAGAGGGCCGGGAACGCTTAGGAGTGGTTTCGCGGACCTCCGCTCTCCAGCCCTGGTTCCAGTGGTCGGCACGCTGCCGCCCGCTGCCTGTACCGCCGACTGAACGCGATTGTTTCCCCAGCTGTCGGACGGTGCCAATAAAGCTTAGACCCTGGGGGAGGGTCTCGCCAGCCGAGCGAGCTAAGTTTTAATCTTGCTATTTCCCTATTCTTTTTGTACTATTGTAGTGGGAAATGCCTGGGGATGTACTTGGAATGTTGCACTGGGCTCGTGCAGCTAGAGGACCAATCACAGGTTAGCTCGTGCTGTCACAGACGCAACTATATTAGACACCGCGGGAGAGACAAAGCGCCAGAACTGTTTAGTAACCATATCGTAGACTGTCACCTTAGTGTGGGATAGAGCAGGGAAACCTAGCGTATCCTGGGCTAGACAGTAGATACGGTGGCTAGCAGTGGTAGTGTTAGCAGCAGACTGCCTCGGTACCTGTAGCTAGCTGACTACCCCCGAGAGCTTCCCCAGAGAGACTGAGAGAGACATTCACCCGGTCACACCGGAGCCAGAGTACAGAGAGAGAGAGAGAGACGCACCCCGGAGAGCAGCCATCCATCTCCCGCCCCGCCTAGAGCTCAGCCGCCCTGTTCCATCACCAGCCCTGGTCCCAAGGTGAGCTTGCTAACCCATTAGCACACGGCTAACTAGCTAACTAGCAGGCTAGCCCTAGCATTGGCGCAGCTATCTAGCTAACGGTGGTGAAGCCCGGTTTGTCGCACCTAAAAGTCCCCGCCTCCATCCATAGTTACCCGGGCTATAGAAAAACCGCGACAAGTGGTGTCAGAAGTGGGATAAAAGGTTGGGATTCGCCATAATCTCAACACCGGAGGATCCTGCCCCGGTCACATGGCGGCATAATTCAGCCTGCACACTGTGAGCTAACCCAGCTAGCAAGAAGCCATTTTGTACTTCTTCGTGAAGTAGAACCCCAACGAAAAAAGTGAATAAGAAACTTCTTTATGAAGTGGAACCCAAACAAAAAAGTGAATAAAAAGACTCATTAGTTTCTCAACGCCATTCACACTGTGAGGATATTGTTTTTCACCGAGTTTCACCCTGAAAGTGCACAAAAGGACGTCCCGTGGCGCTAGCTAATTAGCATTGACATTCTGCAGCATTTCAAAGCAGCATTTAGCAGCTTTTTGGCGGCATCGCTATAGCTAGCACCTGAGTGAGTCAGCCATTTTGTGAAGCACTGTAATTTCTTCAGTAGTCACGTAAATCAGTGGAAAAATAAAAATGTCACAGGACAAAGAAAATGTAAAAGAACAGTCTGAGTTGAGTCTGGATGGTGCTGGTGTGGGGACAGAAGACCCCGGAGAGCACGCCTGGATGAAGCTCCTCCTGGCGCAGATGGAAACCATGAACCAGACCCAGGTTCAGATGCAACGCCAGATGGAAAACATGGAACGCCAGACCCAGGTTAAGATGCAACGCCAGATAGAGATGCAGATGGAGGCCCTCACAGCGCGTATCGATGGACTAGCGGAAGCGGTGGCTAAGCGATCTCGTCCCCCCACACCTCCCATTCAGCGCACCGATTGGGCCCGTCATCGTTCAGATATCCAAGGTGAGCCTCCCGGTTTGTCGCCCATCGCTCAAGTAGTGAAGCAAGGGGTTTCTCCTAGTAGCCCTCAAAGCGATAGTGGTGTAGGGTCGGCAGGGGCTGTGCTCGGAGAACGAACTAGCAGAACGGTGCAAGACATGAGCCTACTCTCGCAGTTCATCCCGGCCCGGGAGAACCCAGGGGCCAGACAGCGAGACGGCGCTGATCACCTGTTGCCAGCAGCTATGGCCGCAGTGGCTAACTTGAGCGACCGGCGCAACGAGGAGACGCCAGCCAGGCCGAGCAGCAAAGCGGCCCCAGCAGCCCTGCGCTATACAGGAAATGGACCCAGTGAGCCCGCACCACTTACCAGCACTCCGATCGGTCATGGTGGAAAAAATGGAGCGACTGCAGTACCACCCCCCGACGGGATGCAGGGTGGCCAAATGTCCCTGGACAGCAACGGCGGCCGAAACCTGCTGGATGACAGCGTTGGAGGGCAGGCAGGTTCCTCTAGAGGTCAACAGAGCCAGACAGGAGACCTTCAAAGTCGGAGCGGCAACCGAAGCTCACAAGGTCCCGACCGAGGACACGAAAATGACATCAAGCTCCTCGCCACTTTTGATGGTAAGGGCGACTGGGATAGTTTCGTTGGACCATTCGAACGGATGGCGAGAAAGAGGGGCTGGACCGACGAGACCTGTTTGGACGCCTTGTATCTCCGACTGAGGGACAACGCCATGTCTTTTGTCATCGCGCAGCCGGCTCCGATAAAAGATGACTACCACGCGCTCATCACCCAGTTACGCCGCCGCTACGGTAAAGAGCTGCCTGAGGGAACTGCGCGCCGTAAACTCAGCGAGGTTAAGCAGGCCAGAGAGATGACCCTCTATGAGTTTGGCGAGGAAGTGAGGAGACTTGTCACACTGGCATACCCGCAGGTTGGTGTTACACTGCAGGAGGCCTACGCTGCAGAAGCCTTTCTGCACGGGCTGAAGAACCAAAACATCGCGTATGAAGTCCTGGGGGCAGAACCCAAAACACTAGCTGAAGCAATCAGGAAGGTTGAGGCACGCGAGTATGACTTTAAAGCGACGCTGGGGCGAGAGGTTGAAGGAAAAGGGAGAATCCGGCGAGTAGCATTGGAAGACGAGCGGCGTCGCGATAGCTCTCCAAGTCCTCCGCCAGTAAGAGACAGCATGAGCACCCCCGAGCTCAAGACCCTGGCCAATGGCATCGACAACATTAACAAGGTGAAGTTGCACAGGCACATCAGCCCAGACCACCTACTCCAAGTGTGTTCTAGAGTATGTCCACTGCTGGAGAAAGAAGTTCCTGCCAGCGTGCCTGGTCTCCACAGCATCCTGGGAGCCGGCAGGCAGAACCTCCTGCGTACCAACAAGAGCTGCAAGCATGTTGTGTGGAAGGGCTCAGCGCTGGCTGCTCTGCACTGTGGACGACCCCCAGAGCCTCCTATTATCTATGGGAGTCCACCCAATATCGTGGAGACGAGCAATGGGCGTCGGCTCATGGCTCCTACCGTCTACGCCAGCTACTGCCTACAGCTGTCTACCAGCACATGAAGATGCACAAGAGGATTCTGGGACATCTCTCCTCTGTCTACTGTGTCACCTTCGACCGCACCGGGCGACGCATTTTCACGGGCTCAGATGACTGCCTGGTGAAGATCTGGGGCACAGATGACAGGCGCCATGCTCTGTTGTCTGCTCCAGCACCAGCCATAGGGCCGCAGGAAACACCTGAAGGAGGTCCTCCCGCTGCTGACATGGAGGAGCCGGGGGCGCAGAGAACAGAGGAGTACGAAGGAGTGACAGAGCAGGAGGAGATCGATGAAGACCTTGATCTCCGGCTGGAGGACCTGTTCCACGCAAACGACGATGGAGGACCCAGCACACCAGGCTCCCCGGCTCGGTTCCAGCCGCTCCAACACACTGCTGCCAGCTACTCTTCAGGCGAGTCGACAATCACCCAACGTCGTGGGACAGCAGCCTGTGCTCCGGGCGGGCAGTCCAATGCCCCTGACCCAGAAGGAGACGAAGCCGACGCCGCTGAGTCCCATCTCCCGTACACCACCAGACGGGGCCGGCCAGTCCGGAGGCCCGCCTGGCTCCTAGACTAACTTTGACGGACGTGACTAGTTGACTTGGGGGTTACTAGGCTAGTCACAAGAGTCCAGTATGGATAGCGACCACCCACATTTGTTTGACGCCCTTTGTTCCGGGCCTAGTTCATTTCGCGGGTGTTCTGTCCCGTTTATCGTGTTAGATTAATCAGACTGATCTTTGTAGTCTGTTGTTCATTTATGTTGAAGGGACTCAACAGTGCTGGAGGGGGGCAGTGTAGTGGGAAATGCCTGGGGATGTACTTGGAATGTTGCACTGGGCTCGTGCAGCTAGAGGACCAATCACAGGTTAGCTCGCGCTGTCACAGACGCAACTATATTAGACACCGCGGGAGAGACACAGCGCCAGAACTGTTTAGTAACCATATCGTAGACTGTCACCTTAGCGTGGGATAGAGCAGGGAAACCTAGCGTATCCTGGGCTAGACAGTAGATACGGTGGCTAGCAGTGGTAGTGTTAGCAGCAGACTGCCTCGGTACCTGTAGCTAGCTGACTACCCCCGAGAGCTTCCCCAGAGAGACTGAGAGAGACATTCACCCGGTCACACCGGAGCCAGAGTACAGAGAGAGAGAGAGAGACGCACCCCGGAGAGCAGCCATCCATCTCCCGCCCCGCCTAGAGCTCAGCCGCCCTGTTCCATCACCAGCCCTGGTCCCAAGGTGAGCTTGCTAACCCATTAGCACACGGCTAACTAGCTAACTAGCAGGCTAGCCCTAGCATTGGCGCAGCTATCTAGCTAACGGTGGTGAAGCCCGGTTTGTCGCACCTAAAAGTCCCCGCCTCCATCCATAGTTACCCGGGTTATAGAAAAACCGCGACACTATGTTTTATATACGTATTCATTGGTGAGTTTTATTGTGCTGGCTTTTTATAGAGAAGCAGAGGGCTAGGGGGTGGCTCAAGTTACCCGGGTGGTGGGTGTAATGAATGAAAGATGTTATTACTTTGGAGGTCCTGTCACGTGTTTAACTTGACCCACTCACGGGTGTACGTGCAGTGCGTGTGACGTATACAGGAAGTGAGAAGCGCATGTTATGAAGGGTATGTCGGATGAACGCTAGTAAAAGCTACACAGTTAAGAACCTACGAAGTCGGCTCGTTCTTGAATTATTCTTATGTCAGTAAGACAAGGCGTCTACGGACATTACATGGTGTCAGAATAGTCTGTGTATCGGAACACGAGCGGTCATGCCGAAGTTTAATCCGCCGAGTGAATTCAAGTTTGACTGCCCCGTTGAATGGCCGGAGTGGAAACAACGGTTTTCGCGCTTCAGGCTCGCGACAAAGCTGGATAAAGACGACGGGGAGATTCAAGTGAGTTCGCTGATTTATGCAATGGGCAGCGAGGCTGAAAAGATATTCAGCTCGTTTGAGGGTGATAAAGTGGACTATGATATCGTGCTGAAAAGGTTCGACGACTACTTTATTCCCCGCCGTAACATCATACATGAGAGGGCGTGCTTCTATCAACGTAGCCAGCAGCCAGGAGAGACAGCGGAGATGTACATCCGGACATTGTATGAGCTGTCTGAAAACTGTGAGTTTGGGGACAAGAGGGATGAACATATCAGAGATCGTCTGGTAGTGGGCATAAAAGACAAAGTGCTCTCCCGTCAGTTCCAGCTCACAGCGGACCTTACTCTGGTGAAAGTCATTGAACAAGTGCGCCAGGCGGAGGCAATAACAAAGCAGCTCAGCCTCCAAGCTAACCAACCAGAGGCCCAGCTGGCTAACGTCAATGTTGTCCGATGGCGGGACGAACGCCAAAACAAAAAGGGCGGACAGCGTCATGGTGGCAGCAGACCGGCAACCAACAAAGTAGATGAATGCGGGAGGTGCGGCAAGACGCAGCACACCGATGAGCGGAAGTGTCCTGCAACGAACAGTAAGTGCAACAAGTGTCATAAAAAGGGACATTGGGAGCGTGTATGTCACTCTAAAGCGGTGAGAGAAGTCACTGAAGAGGTTAAACAGCTGTACTTTCTGGGAGAAGTTGGCAAAGAGAGCAGTCAGGAAGATTGGACTGTTAGTTTGACAATAAGTGATGTACCAATAACCTTTAAAATTGACACGGGGGCTGACGCTACTGTTATCAACCAAGGGACATTTAAAAAGCTGAAGCCAAACATAAAACTGGGACCTCCCGACACATGCTTCATAAGCCCAGGTGGAAACATCAGCTGCATAGGACAGTTTCAAGCCACAACCAACTACAAGGAGAAACAATACTCCTTTCCAGTGTATGTGATCAAGGGGAGAGGCAGCTGTCTGCTGAGTCGTCCAGAGGCAGTGGAGATGGGTCTAGTGAAGCGGATGAATGAGGTCAGTGGAGTTTTCGGTTCAAGTGGACTGCTGAAAACAGACCCAGTGAAAATAGCTCTGGTGGAGGGTGCCCAGCCATACGCGGTGCATACAGCCAGACGGATACCGCTGCCACTTGTACCACTGGTTAAGAAAGAACTGCAGCGCATGGAAAATGAGGGCATTATTGAAAAAGTGACTCAGCCCACAGAATGGTGCGCCGCTATGGTGCCGGTGCTGAAACCGAACAAGAAAGAGGTTCGCTGCTGCGCTGACCTCAGGAGGCTGAATCGAGCGGTGAAACGTGAGAAATACGTGCTGCCCACTATGGAGGAAATAATGCCAAGGCTCGCAGGGTCAAAGTTCTTCACAACGTTGGATGCAGCAAGTGGGTTTTACCAGATCTCCTTGCATGAAGACAGCAGGGGGCTCACCACTTTCATCACCCCATTTGGGAGGTATGCTTTCTGCCGCCTTCCATTTGGTATAACGAGTGCTCCAGAGATTTTCCAGAGAAAGATGGCGGAAACTCTGACCGGGCTAGAGGGCACAGAGGTGTACATGGATGACATCCTTATACATGGAGAGACTGAGGAAATCCATGACCGGCGCCTAGCAGAGGCGCTGGGGGTCATTGAAACAGCAGGTCTCAAACTGAACCAAGCGAAATGCAAGTTCAAACAGAAACAAGTCCGCTTCCTTGGTCATATCATCAACGAGGCAGGCATCAGACCTGACCCGGACAAAGTGGCCGGAATAGAGAACTTTCCTCAGCCCCAGAACGTGACGGAACTCAAGAGGTTCCTCGGGATGGTGAACTATTTGGCAAAATACGTCCCAGAGCTGTCCACTGTAGGTCAGCCGCTTTATGGACTGCTTAAAGCAACGACAGAGTGGCTGTGGGGACCTGCACAGAACACAGCATTCCAAGACCTTAAAGCAGCACTCGCCACCGCCCCGGTACTCACCTTTTATGACGTCGCTAAGGCTACGGTGGTGTCAGCAGATGCCAGCAGCTACGGGCTGGGAGGCGTTCTGCTCCAGCAGCACGGGGAACACTGGAAGCCCGTGGCCTACTGCTCCCGACGGCTGAGTGACGCAGAGACAAGGTACGCACAGATCGAGAAAGAGTGCTTAGCCAGCGTCTGGGCATGTGAAAGGTTCGAGAAGTACTTGTTTGGGCTTGACAATTTCAGACTTGTCACCGATCATAAACCACTAGTGCCTCTCATGAACAGCAAAGACTTGGATAATGTACCCATTAGGTGCCAGAGACTGTTAATGAGGCTGATGCGTTTCAATGCAGTGGCTGAATACGCACCAGGCAAAACTTTAGCTGTGGCTGATGCACTCTCCAGAGGCCCAGAGCAGTGCTACGGAGATGGTGCTTCTCATGATGATGTTGCAGCGCACATTGATGCCATCGTGTGCCAGGTGCCTGCCACACCTCAAAGGATGCAGGAGATAAAACAGAGCACGGATGGGGATCTGCAGCTCCAGACAGTGTTGGGCTTCATCAGACACGGCTGGCCTGAGTATGTCGATAAAGTGCCGGAGACAGTCAGAGACTTTTATCAGGTGAGAGGGGAGTTATCTGAGGTAGATGGTTTAGTCATCAGAGGCAGTCGTATCGTCATTCCCACAGAGATGAGGGAGGTGATCTTAGACAGAATACACGACGGGCACCAGGGGATAGTTAAGTGCAGAGAGAGAGCTAGCCAGTCAGTGTGGTGGCCCAAAATGACAGAGCACATTACAACAAAGATACAGCAATGTCAATTCTGCAGAGAACACAAGAACACACAGAGAAAAGAGCCTTTAATGTCAAGTGAGCTCACATCCAGATCATGGCAGAAAGTTGGCATAGACCTGTGTGAGTACAAAAAGCAAAACTACTTAATAGTGTCTGACTATTATTCCAGGTTTTTGGAGATCCTAAATCTACCAACAACTACTAGCAGTCAGGTTGTAGCTAGGCTGAAGGCTACATTTGCACGTTTTGGTATCCCTGAAATTGTAGCTAGTGATAATGGGCCACAGCTAGTTTCAGAAGAGATGAGGAGGTTCAGTGAGGATTATGATTTCATCCATGTGACTTCAAGCCCACACTACCCCCAGAGTAATGGACAGGCAGAGAGGGCTGTTCAGATAGCCAAAAGCATATTAAGACAGGAAGACCCTCTCCTCGCCCTGTTGACATACAGAGCTACACCCTCTTCTTCCACTGGAGCCAGTCCAGCGGAATTGCTCATGGGTAGGAGACTCAGAACCACCTTACCCACATTGCAGCATAACCTGAAACCGGCCTGGCCTAAAGAGGAACTGATCAAAACCGCTGACGCCGCAGCCAAATCAAGGCAGGCTTTCTACTACAACCGCAGGAACGGCGTGCGGACACTGCGCCCACTGAACTCGGGTGACGCAGTACTCACCAAACCTGATGGACAGAAAACATGGACAATGCCAGCAGTTGTTCACAGTCAGAGCTCCACTCCCAGATCCTACATAGTGGAGACAGCTCAAGGTGAACATTACAGAAGGAACAGGCGCCACCTGTTGGCCACACCCAAAACACTCACCTTTGTCAGCAGGGATCCTGACCATGTCACTCCAGGGGAGAATGGAAACATGGATGAGTCCCGAGCAGCAGAAATGCCAACTTCCACACCATATGTTACTCGCTCTGGCAGGGTGAGCAAGCCAGCAATCCGGCTGGATTTGTGAGGCGTATGGACTTGTGTACTGTGGGAGATTTTTTATTTTTTTGTGAAAAGGGGGGTGATATACAGGTTAAAATTGTTGGCAGTAAATGTTCAGAGAAATGTTTAGAAAATAAACTTAGAGGGGGAGATGTAATGAATGAAAGATGTTATTACTTTGGAGGTCCTGTCACGTGTTTAACTTGACCCACTCACGGGTGTACGTGCAGTGCGTGTGACGTATACAGGAAGTGAGAAGCGCATGTTATGAAGGGTATGTCGGATGAACGCTAGTAAAAGCTACACAGTTAAGAACCTACGAAGTCGGCTCGTTCTTGAATTATTCTTATGTCAGTAAGACAAGGCGTCTACGGACATTACAGTGGGGACGTTACTGTCATATTTGCAGTGTTTGAGCAGGCGTTATAGTCCCCGTTTGCTCCTTGAGTGGAGGTGTAGCCTAGTGTTTGATTCCCCGTGTGTAGCGTCTCCAGCGGGCGGAGCGTAAAGAGTGTGGTGTTTGCGTTTATGCGTGCCGTGCCTGATCTTAAAGGGTGCTCTATTCTAGGTGTGTGGTTCGCATTACAGTAAACAGACTCTACTCACCCGTGAGTAGTCGCCGGTCCTCAGGTCTATCTGTTTAACTCTGTAGGCCTTTTAATATCATTTGTGATAAAATAAAGGTTTGTCTGTTTTTCCCTGTTCCTCGACTGGTGTTGTGTCTTTTAGGTCTCTGACGAAGCCCATATCGGGCTTGTTTATTACAATACGTTTGCCTGTCCGCTGCCTTATAGGTTTAGCTTGTTTCGTTGTAATAGCAATTTACTCCATCCAATCTAAGTGACCTAACCGGTCTCATTTCTAACCGTTGCGTCCGCACAAGACGGAGGCTGAAAGAGGTGTACGCCACTTCCTACGCAAAATCTGTGATCTATAAGAACAAACTTGACGGGCGAATGTACGCACCTGTATGGCACACGCCATTTTCGGCTTTTGTGCACACGTACACTTTTAGTAAGGATCCTACGCACTGTTTTATAAATGAGACCCTGGAACTGTTATTTACAGACGGTTTTTTTTTCATTTAAATTTTCCCCCTTTTTTCTCCCCATTTGTGTCTGGTCAATTACCCCGCTCTTTTTGAGCCCTCCCAGTCGCTGCTCCACCCCATCTCTGCCGATCGCGCCCCGACCGACCAGAGGAGGCGCTAGTGAAGAGACCAGGACAAATACCCACATCCGGCTTCCGCAGACACGGCCAGTTGTGTCTGTAGGGACGTCCGACCAAGCCGGAGGTAACACGGGGTTTCGACCCAGCAATCCCGTGTTGGTAGGCAACGCATTAAGACCGCTACGCTACCCGGACGCCTCTATTTACCAAGCCCCCACGAACCGGCAGCCATCTTGAAGTCAGTGCGCGATTACTGGCCAAGCTCAGTACTGCAGTTTGGGGCCGGAAAGAATGTGTGGAATGTGCTTGTGAACGTGCTGGTCCCAGCCTGCGCGCTCCATGGCCCCAGCCCAGCCTGCGCGCTCCTAGCTAGGTATCCCCGCAACACTACGTCACAGCCCCCTTTCCCCCAGTCAGTGGCAATTACACAGGTGCACTTGAACTCGCTTGAGGATACAGAGAGAAGAAAGACGAAAATGCCTACTTGTGCTGCCTTCAACTGCACGACCCGAACTGAGACGAAGATTACATTGTACCGGTAAGTGAAATTTTATTGTCAAAAAGTAAAATGTAGCTAAAATCGTAATTTCAAAGCGTGCTCGGCATGCTAGCTAACGTAGGCTAGCTTGTTAGGGCTAGCTAACGACCCTCAGACTCTGTTGACTTGACTAGAACTATTCTCACACTAACATTATGTAAGGTAGTAATGTAAATCCGCCACAGGGTGGCACTGTTACGCTGTATGTTCCCCTGGGAATGCCGCAAATGGCGATGTTTGTCCCTTTTGCAACACCGTACCCCCAAGTGTTGTCCCGGGCAAAAGGCTACGTTGATCAAATGTTTTTTTGTTTCTTCTGCCGGAAGGTGAGCAGTGTTACTGGCGGTCTGCATTATCATAAAAATATTGATTTATATCGCACATATTGTCTAACTGTTTATTCTGTGGTGTTAATAGACAAGTTTGCTTATAACCTAGTTAAAGTTTGATGTCGAACATTGTATTTTGCAAGAGAAATGTGACAAAAAAGTGTTGGCTAGCCTGTTGAGCATTAGCATGGCATATAACGCAGGATGCAGTATTATTTGAGCAGATTATCCATGGTTTTTTTGTTTAATTTTATGGGTAATAAGTGCCTTATTTAATTTATAATGGATGAAATTTGCTTTGGTTTTGCCGTAAGGTAGAATTTTGATATGAGATGTGTTTATTTGCACATTTGCACTTTTTATATTAATTTTATTGAGAAAGAAAAAATGTTTTTTTGTTTCTTCTGCCGGAAGCTGTGAGTATGATGAGGCCAGCTGATTGATGAGAGGTGAAGTGTAAGCGAGTGCCAATAAAGTGTCCAGGTCTCAGCCACGATCCCAAGCCTCCGCCTCTTTCCTTTTCCACGCAAACATCATAGTACAACAAACACAACGCAGAGTCCCAGGGCGTGTAGGGAGACGACGGCCGAACGCAAAGTGCGGGTTACAATTACATAGAATCTCATCCAATGCAAACATAATTAAAGCTTTATTGTTGATTAATCTTTTCAAAATACATGTTTACGCAAAGAAACTAACGTTATAACATTGCGTCATCAATTAAATCGTTCCTCAGTGCTAGGCTAATACTTCCATGGTGCTAGCTAGGTAACTTTAGGTGCCTCACTTTTTGAATGCATCGATATGAAAGCTGGTTCCTCAGACAAGTAACGTTATAATTAAATTTACTGGATTAACGTAAACGTTTCTTTTGGACTATGTTGTGACTAGTATCAAGCTCTACAATTTATTTTGAGTAGTTTATTCAGTGTGCTTTTGTGATTGCTTGATGAGCATCGAAGTGTTTTCTGACAAAAATCCACCTTAAAACATAGGCTACACATTGAAATGCGCTGTTCCAAAAGTATATTACCATAACGTTACAAATTTATCTGAAGTTAGGTAACGCTTGTAAGATTGTTGTAGTGGTCTCAGACATCAGGTGTCATTAGATGTTATTCAATTACTCTGGGAGCGCGTGCATGCAGGCTGGGGCCGGCAGGCTCGTGCAAGATCGAGCACATGAACGGCGCCCGGAAATAGGTTCCTAGAGGTAGGTGGTGAATTAAATGGCGAATTAAAAAAGAAAACACTCAGATGTCAAAACCTGACAATATACACAGATGATTCCGACTTTGGTTAGTAGCCACAAACAATTTCCTTTCTCGTAATTATTTTCTCTTTCCCCATGCTGGCGGACGTGAAAAAGTATTTTTGGCCCCAGGTGCAGTACCGAGCTTGGTCCCTATTAAATGCGCTACTGAGCACTGGCTTCATGCGCCATTGAGCAATTTTCATAGGAAAGAATGGGGGGGGCGTTCCCCATAGTTTATCCAGTCTATAATACATCCATGCTATTTACAGACTGTCCCTGAACGCACCGGGTGCCGTGTTACGATCCGGTGACGTGAAGTCTAGGTCAGTTATTCGTATATGTGGTTGATTTTTCCTCTCCTGTTTTCGCTATTCACCTATACAACCTCCTGTTTATTGCTGTGCATAAATGCTCAAAGTGTGCTGATATTTATAACTGCAAACCAAATATTAGCGCGATTATTCGGTAACTGCACATATATCCCTGCCGGTAATTTCTGTAGTTTATACGACTCGTGGGGCGTAGTATGCTAGGGGTGAATTGTTGTTGATAAATTTGATTAATAACTAAAGTCATTGTCTTCATATGAGTATGTACTCAATTGTATTGTTTGTTATACTGATAGCGTTCCCTTGTTTGTATCACTGTTACAGACCACAGCCTAAATTAAAGCAGCATAACTGGGAGTCAGTTTCCGTGTTCTCTAATCAGGACACACATCTGTACCTCGAGCCAACTCTAACCACCAGATTCCCTGGAGACCCCATCTCCATTTTATGGTCCTTCGAGCCGGAGTAGAGTACCAACCAAGGTATGGAATATATATATATATATATATATATATATATATATATATATATATAGTGGGAGTGCAGGAATGAGGAGACGGAGAGATCGAGTCGAGTCAATTCCGTTTACTCGCCACACAAAACGACACCGATACAGCGCAATCTCGTGGCAACCGGCTAACGACTAGGCTGCTGCAAACATGGCTCCACCCCGGAAACTCTAAGCAGTGCCTACGTCATCACTCTGAACGTCTGCCTTAAAAGAGCAGCAGCCCATGGTGAATCTACCCTCACTTGTGTATCGCCACTATATATCAGAGGTGTAAAAACCCGGTCCAGAAAGTAAAAACCCTAACCGTGTCTTTACTCCACCCATGTACTAAACCGTCAGATTGCACTGACTAGTTTCCCAAATCAGCCGTTTAATACATGGATGGAGTAAAGACACGGTTAGGGTTTGTACTTTCTGGACCGGGTTTTTACACCTCTGCTATATATATATATATACATATGGACGCACAGACCCAATCTGCACACCACCGTGCGTCACAGAGAGAACAATGCCCTCCAGCATATACTTGAATGACTATGTGCTTGCAATTCTCCCTTATGAGGGACAAACCCAAACCACACAACTGGCTCCTCCCTCCCAAGGTTCAGTCAGTGAGTGAACGCGGAGCTCATCCCAGAGGAGCGCCAGTTCCAGGTCAACACGCTCATCGGTGGGCAGATTCCCCTCTAATGTTCTCTCCGAGCTACAAACGGCCCTTCTCGAAGAGCGAGTGAAGCAGATGGAGCTCGAGGAGTTGCAACGGCAACGGGGAGAGGATCAACAAGCTGATATTGAATGTGAACAACTTCACACTCAAGCCAGAGAGGTGCAACAGTTGCAAGACGAGGCCCATAGAGCCCGAGAGTCATTAACCAGACAACTGGAACGACGGCGATAGCTAAAGAAGAGAGAAAATGAGCGAGAGATCGCTAAGCTTGTCACTTCTCTCCTTAAAGAGAAAACACAGGACCCCGATGGCGCCAGAGCCTCACCATCCCCATCAGATGACGAAAAGGCAGACCCGATTCCATTATCCTTCTGGTTATCGTTACCTGACAACGGCAGACCGCTACCACGGATGCCACACAGAGACAATCAGGAGTCAGGGGCCGAGCGGCTCATCCTCCAGCGCTACATGTAGCCCCTCCTCCAGCATCCCTGGCCCCGCCTCCAGTGCTACATGTAGCCTCTCCTCCAGTGCTCCTTGTCCCTCCTCCAACACTACATTTAGCTCCTCCTCCAGCGTCCCTAGCCCCGCCTCCAGCACTACATGCGACTCTGATTCCAGCATTCCTGTCTGCTAATATAGCACCTGCGAGCTACCACCCTGCTCTTATGCCTGCTGCACCCTATCCAGTTCATCTACTGCAACATTACCAACCCGATGCAGCCTTTGCCTACCCCAATCCATTCATCCATTATCCGAACCACTTATCCCGCTCACAGGGTCGCAGGGATGCTGGAGTCTATCCCAGCAGTCATTTGGCGGCAGGTGGGGAGACACCCTGGATAGACCGCCAGGCCGTCACACAGGGCCAACACAGACACACACACACACATTCATACCTACCTAGGGACAACTTAGTACAGCTGATTCCCCTGACCTACAGTGGCTTGCAAAAGTATTCATACCCCTTGAACTTTTCCACATTTTGTCATGTTACGACCACAAACATAAATATATTTTATGTGAAAGACCAACACAAAGTGGCACACAATTGTGAAGTACAAAGAAAATTATACATGATTTAAAAAAAATTTTACAGATAAAAAACTGAAAAGTGCGGTGTGCAAAAGTACTCAGCCCCCTTTTCTCTGTGTGCAACCAATTGCCTTCAGAAGTTGCCTGATGATTGCTGAATGATTGAATGTTGACCTAATGACTAAATAGAGTCAACCTGTGTGTAATCTAATCTCAGTACAAATACAGCTGTTCTGTGACGGCCTCAGAGGTTTGTTAAGAGAATATTGGGGAGCAAACAGCATCATGAAGTCCAAGGAACACACCAGGCAGGTCAGGGATAAAGTTGTGGAGACATTTAAAGCAGGGTTAGGCTATAAAAAGATTTCCCAAGCTATGAACATCTCACGGAGCACTGTTCAATCCATCATCCGGAAATGGAAAGAGTATGGCACAACTGCAAATCTACCAAGACACGGCCGTCCACCTAAACTTACAGGCCGAACAAGGAGAGCACTGATCAGAGATGCAGCCAAGAGGCCCATGGTGACTCTGGAGGAACTGCAGAGATCCACAGCTCAGGTGGGGGAATCTGTCCACAGAACAACTATTGGTCGTGCACTGCACAAATCTGGCCTTTATGGAAGAGTGGCAAGAAGAAAGCCATTGTTAAAAGAAAACCATAAGAAGTCCCGTTTGCAGTTTGCCAGAAGCCATGTCGGGGACACAGCAAACATGTGGAAGAAGGTGCTCTGGTCAGATGAGACCAAAATTGAACTTTTTGGCCTAAATGCAAAACGCTATGTGTGGCGGAAAACTAACACTGCACATCACTCTGAACACACCATCATCCCCACTGTCAAACATGGTGGTGGCAGCATCATGCTCTGGGGATGCTTCTCTTCAGCAGGGACAGGGAAGATGGTCAGAGTTGATGGGAAGATGGATGGAGCCAAATACAGGGCAGTCTTGGAAGAAAACCTGTTGGAGTCTGCAAAAGACTTGAGACTGGGGCGGAGGTTCACCTTCCAGCAGGACAACGACCCTAAACATAAAGCCAGGGCTACAATGGACTAGTTTAAAACAAAACATATTCATGTGTTCGAATGGCCCAGTCAAAGTCCAGACCTAAATTCAATTGAGAATCTGTGGCAAGATCTGAAAACGGCCGTTCACAAGCGCTCTCCAAGTGAACAGTTCACAATATCAAAACCTCAGCCTCGTGTCTACCTACAATCCCCCCTGCTAACCCCTGAACCCACTGTCTTACACGGACCATCTCTGGTCCACATGGCGAATATGTAACCTGCAAGTATGTCGCTTCACTCTGCTGATATTTATAACTGCAAACCAAATATTAGCACAATTATTCAGTAACTGCACATTTATCCCTGCCGGTAATTTCTGTAGTTTATAAGACTCATGGGGGGCAGTATGCTAGCGGTGATAAATTTGATTAATAATTACAGTTATCGGCATATGATTATGTACTCAATTGTATTGTTTGTTATAATGATAGTGTTCCCTTGTTTGTATCATTGTTGCAGACCACAGCCTAAATTAAAGCAGCGTAATTGGGAAAGTCCGTTTCCGTGTTCTCTAATCGGGACACCCAACTGTACCTTGAGCTGACTCTAACCACCAGATTCCCTGAAGACCCCATCTCCTTTTTAAAAAGTAAAATGGTAGCACACACAGATATTCAGGACAAAGTTGACTAATCACAAGTTCACCAATTTGTCCTAGCCATGTCAACTAACATGCTAATGTTTAGGCCTAGTGGCCTCCATCAGAGCTGGAGGATATTAGAAGTCATGTCCTTTTGGATACAGGAGTTGGCAGATGATTGGCTTAAAGGGTCGCATGGAAATTAACTCCCTAAGGTCCCATACACATATTTTCTTGACAATATAACAATGATTAAAAACAGGGGAAACGGAAAATACCATACAATTTAACAGTTCTGACTGAGGTTACAGGTTTTGTGATATACATTCTGGGCTCTGGTTTCCGGATGGCGCAAGGCCGGCGGTAGTGCTAACGCTGACGTAATGACAAATTTGTTGGGTGCAAGGTGGTTTTTCTCTCACCTGGGCGCGTTTGCTTATTTCCGGGCTCGACATGGCATCGCTTGCACCAAAATGGGCATGGGGGCGCGTGAGTTTTAGTTTGGTGCCAAATATTACGCCTGCGTCTGCGCTAAAACATGGTCTGACCAGGCGGAGACGCAGGCGTTGTGTGGTAGGGTCTGGCCTTTACTCTTTACGAAGGTGCACGAAGAATAGACTTATCCAAAATCACACAAGCCACTTTTGTGCATCTTATGTTGGTCTATTTTGTGAATAATTTAACTAATGACTACTGTTCTAAACCTTTTTAATCACAAAACAAAACACCTGCAAGTGTATCATCTTCCAACGTAAAACATTCAATGTGCGTCATGGTGACTGGGATTTCAATATTTCAGTTAACCTTATTCAACTTGAAAGAATGAACTGATTGTCTAGTTTGACTGATCCGTGAACACAACTGTGTAAGGTCTCCTGCTGTGTTCATAGAATGCGCAGGAAAGAGAGAAAGACGCTGGTGAGAGCAAAGGCACGTTAGCCTGTCAAATAATCATGTTTGCGTGTTGTCTCATATCACACTGGAATTGGTGTTAATGTCTGTTGTATGGGCACTTGGCGACTGTGGACCTCCTGAACAAGAACATAAGTTTCCTCCTGAGAGAAAATGTTTTGCCTTAAGGTTAATTTATCTTTCAAGTAGAATCTACGCAAGTGGCCTACGCAGTTGTGAGCATTCATGCTTGTACGCTGGTGTGTCTGCATCGCTCTGCAGTTACACTGCCAAAAGGCTAGCTGGTGGTAGGGTTTCTGTGCCAGTGTTGAGTTTATCGTAGACAGTAGAAGTTTCTTCATGTACTTCAAGCAATGGCGACTGAAACTGAGCGGATCTTGTTGGAGTTGGAGCTAACAAATCTCAAAAAACAGTTACTTTTACTGAAATTCTTGCAATGCAGAAAAGAAAGATGTCGTGTACGACCATTGGACCGACTGAGGCAAATTATAGTGATTATCTGTGCTTGTCCGACCACTGAGAGGAAATGCATCATATGAAATACGATATTGCCAAGTGGACCAATCACAGTTGTTGTGGTCTGCGTCACCGCGACATGTGGTTACATTTCTGGGAAGGTTCATGTCAGGCTACGCCGTACAAACGCTGTACCTATGGTGTAGATTCTATGCAGAGTAAATTGGCCTTTAGCTGGTCTGGACTTTTGCCGTCCATTATGAAATTGGCAGTTCGCCATGGAAGAGAGTGCCTTCCTTTCAAAGGGAATGAGAGGAGCTGAGTTGATTGGCCATAAATGAACACAGCCCCCACCACTTTAATTAATTCCTTCTAATCCAAACCTTTAACAACTGCACCTCTTGAGCCCGATTACTGCCAGCACAGCGTGTCCCGAAATTAGCAAAAAGAAAAAAAAAAAGGTATTGGCCACACCGTATATCGACTTGCACCGTGAACTAGCGCCAGTGCCTTCGACTGCACTATTACCCGGAAACTACAGCCCTCTGTGTTTCCATATTTTGAAACTTGTTCAGACAACTTGCCTCCTCAATTGAGATCTTCAGGAATGAGCTCGTTGAGTACAAATGGAAGAATTATTAAAAGGACATCTGTGACTATAAAGAAGGAAAATTGTATGGAAAGAAACCAAAACTCAAGAGAAGAGACACATTCCAGCCACATGGACATTCGCAAGCACATTTTACCAGCTTAATGCTTTCCTCTGAAGATCAGCTAAGTGCTCAAAATGATACTGATACTGAATCCACCCCTACTCGAAGTGGTGCTTCTTTTTTAGATAGAACCCGGAGAGGCCACCAAGGAAGACCAGGACACCACAGAGGTCAAGTCAGTTTTATTTGTATAGTTCAATATCAGAGGTCCAGGAAGACAAGAACGGGATCAAGGGAGAAGAGAGTCCCTCCGGAGATCCAGTAGATACCAGTCATAAATCTCTCCAACGTCACCCACAGCCCAGCACATACTTCTCTCCTAACTAAAAGTTTGTCTTTCTCCACAGTGAACCAAGTCAATACATTCAATCTAAAAGTGGACACATTTAAATTTATAAGGCAGAACTGAAGCATTTCTTTTCTGCTCCCAGCAGAAGTTCAGGCTACACCATAATGTCTTTTAATGGGACCTTGAAGCAGACTCCTTTTACCAGACCATCTTTTATGTCCACTACACATCCAAGTCCAATCACCACCACCTTTGATAGAATATGACATGAAGATCTGTATATACTAGATAAAACGTTTGCCCCCTTCTTTCAGTTGTGCCTGAAATTCGAACTCTCCAAAACTCACCTTTTCAGATATTTTCAGATTTGTGATTTTGTAAGGGAAAAACTCAATCACTTCCTCCTAAAACTCTGCTAGATAATACACTGGAGACCAGTGTTCACAACAAAGGGGTTGTTTTCCATCTACATAACCTTAGCACAAACGTCACACAATCTCGAGATCTATTAGTAAAACAGCAGTGGGGGACTGATTTAGATTATGAGCTTCAGGATGATGAGTTGACACACCCCGCTCTGTGCCTTAGGTTTTGTTCCCTTTTTCTTATTTTTTGTTGGACTTTTATTTTGCAATTCTCACCTCTCCTCTCATTTTAGAAGTGCAACTCCCTGCCCTGTGTCATCCTGCCTGATTGCATGCATTGTCCAAATTGGAAGCGCCTGTTTCTTGTTAGTCCTGTGTATTTAGTCCCTGCTTTCCTCTCTTTGTGCCAGTTCGTTGTGTGCCTTTGCCAATTCGTGTCTGTATCCCTAGTGTTTTTCTTGCCTGTTTTGTTCTGGATTATCGACCTATGCTCTGGTTTTGGACCTCGCCTTTGCCCCTTTGGATTATTCTTACTTTACTCTGGACTGATTCTCTGTGTACCGAACCGTTTCTGGCAAGTAAAAGACATTGTTGCATTTTGACCTTGTCTCTGAGTCGTGCGTTTGAGTCCTCTACCTGGTATCCCAGTGTTGTCACAGAGTGGGACAAAGTTTTAGACAGAGTCTATTCCTCCTCCATCTGCACCTGTCATAGTCTTATCAAACTCAAGTTAATTCACCAAATATACTGGACCAAGGTCAGTCTGTCTAAAATTAAACCTGGCATGGACCCTCTATGCCACAGATGCAAGCAGGTTCCAGCTACATTGACTGACATGTTTTGGCTGAGCCCAACATTATCAATCTTCTGGAAGGCAATTTTGGCTTTATTTCTAAAGCATTAAAAACAACCATGGAACCTTCCCCACTCATTGCTCTTCGTGGACTCTTCCCCAAAAGTGTTTCTCTCTCTAACTCACAGAAAAATGCACTGGCCTCAAGGGTGTAAATGCCGACAGTGCAGGCAGCGCGGTTGCACTGGATCCCGTGGGGTGGAGGGGCCTGTAGAGACAGCCAGCCCTCCAACAATGCGTTGGTTGGAGAATGGACCCTTGCGAGGGATTCAGATTGCCACCTCGGAAATACACCTGTGTTCAAAGAACTCAACGTTATATTAAAAAAGGGTGGCATTTGCTATAGCCTCTTAAAAAGGCAAACCCATCTCTGTCAAGGTTTTTTTGTTTTTGTTGTTGTCAAAATAATCTAGCAATCTGTAACAAAATTATATGCTTATTCTGTGTAAACTATAACAATTATAAATAAACTATAAAAACTATTTAATTTAATAATTTATTTTCTTTGGTAATTTTTTCATATACAGATATGCAGTTATGATTGCTAGGTAATATGTATGTTGTTCAATGTCAAGTCTCTATTTGATCATATGATGAGACGAGAAGATATAGGCGCAAAATGTGAGTGTCAAGCTGAGCACATCTGCAAGCCGAGCGAGCAGTCATGGCTTTCAAACATCAAAGTGGCAAAAAGAACAGGAGGAGACGGTACCAAAGTTCCCTAAATTAGATCCCTTGATTTGGCTTTTTTTTATAAACAGTCGCCAGTCCACGGACAACCCCCGCCCCCTAGCAGCGGTACAGCAGCTCGGTTGGCATCAGCATCGCTGCTCTCAGTGCGCCGCCGGATCTACCATATGGACATTTTGGGCACGTGCCCAGAGGCCCCTGAGCGCAAAAGGGCCCTCTGCGATGAGAGAGACAAAAAAGTGCATTTTTTTTGTCAGGCTCCACAGAAATGACACAAAGCTTGACCCATCCTCTTGATCTTCATAATAATGAAATCCGAAGGCAATAAAAGTGTTTTCCAAGAAAATTAAGTCTCATGAGTGGCGAGACCGTTGGGCAAGTGGCAATGCACTGTATAGATTGGCTAATGGTCAAGGTGGGTAGGCATAGAGAGCATAGATATCACTTTAAGCCAAGTCAAGGTTAAAAACACTGGAATTAAAATTCCCCCCTAATTGTACTTGGCCAATTACCCTATTTTCTGAGCCGTCCCGTTCGCTGCTCCACCTCCTTTGCCGATCCGGGGAGGGCTGCGGACTACCACATGCTTCCTCCGATACATGTGAAGTCGCCAGCCGCGTCTTTTCATCGGACAGCGAGGAGTTTCGCCAGGGGGACGCAGCGTGTAGGAGGATCACGTTATTCCCCCCGAACAGGTGCCCTGGCCGACCAGAGGAGGCGCTAGTGCAACGACAGGACACAAGCACATCCGGCTTCCCACCCACATACACGGCCAATTGTGTCTGTAGGGACCCTCGACCAAGCCGGAGGTAACACGGGGATTCGAACCGGCGATCCCCGTGTTGGTAGGCAACGGAATAGACCGCCACGCTACCCGGACGCGTACGTGGAATTAATTTTTACCTGACCCGCTATCAGTTAGGTTGTATCAGTGAAGTGTGCGGGGGAAAATTGACTAGCAGCAGAAAATGGCGTTAACCAAAAGCCCAGCAGGGCTGCCAAAAGAAAGGATAAAGGAAGTGAAAGAAGCGGCCACGATAAAAATGTCCCACTAAGTTGTTTTTTTTTTCCAACAAAGCTTGAAGCGAAGAAGAGGACTTTCGATGGTGGATGTCGAGCTAGCTAGCAGTAATGATAGCCCGGAAGCCTACCGTCGGTTGCAGCAGTGCACAGCTGGATTTCGAGGACTTGATCACAGAGTTTGCAAAGAAAAAAGTCAAGAGAGAAGAACTCCCAAAGGTAAGAACCATTTGATTATGCCGTCTGTGCATCGAGCAGTATTATCCCTTGTGACTGTGTTGCTGTATATTTTGTGGTTGAGTTTATTTGATATGCTGTTTGCACAACGTGTATTGGGATGCTGCTATATTGTGTTGAGCTATATTGGAGTCAGTTTGTCAAGTTCATTATACGTTGGTTTTTGCAGTGCTGTGTGAAGTTGCCTCGCCCACTTAGTGAGCCTTATTTTGAAACCTGCATTCAGCTGTGCTGTGTGATTACCTGAGGAGGGCATTTTTGCAAGCCTATTCCCAGTCAGCCACATTATTATGTATCAGCAATAACTGGTGTGCTGTCTGCTTGGGTGGTTTTCAGTGTCATACACTGCCTTGGAATAATTTAATCCATTGTTTCCTTGTGTTGTGATTGTGAGTGAAATGGCAGTACTTGGTCTATTGAACTGTATAGGCATACCTTAACAAATATTCTATTTTATCATGTTCTCTTTTCAACTTCAGAACACAATCAAAACAACAAAAAACAGCCCGTTATTGGTTTTCTGATTTTTGGATTTGTAAACCAACCATGAAATAATAGGTTGTTATTGGTTTTCTGATTTTGGATTCTGAATCGGATGATCAAATGATACACGGATCCAGCCTTGCCTGCTCAGCTGGACTGGTGTCATTATGGTCTGGTGGATCTGACATGCCAGTTTTACTGGAAGCTCAAAATAATCAAGGTGGGGTTTAATGGCTGCGTTGGGTGGCCGTGGTGTGTGTGTGTGTGTGTGTGGGGGGGGGGGGGGCGGCTATGAGCGTCAGTGCACAGGGGCCCCTGGGGACACTAATCCAGCCTTGCCTCAGTGGTGTGTCAACACCCATACTTAACGTTAGCACAGAATCAGAACCAGAATACTTTATTCGTCCCCGAGGGGAAATCGAGTAGCAAGCTAGATGTAAGTCAATTGTATTTGTACATCCTCGAAATACTGTACAAATGATTTACACCACGACAAATTGCAGTAACGACACATCAGCGCACTGATTACTTCTTTGAACGTTTATATTGCCAGCAACAACGATTTCTCACATTTCAGTCAGAGATCAGCTGATGAACGCATCTCTGTTCTGTGAAGCCGACAGCAACAAGCAAGTGTTTAAACTGACTGCAGAAACAGTTTATGGATGTCAAAAATAAACTTAATGTTAGCTCCAGTCACCCATGCATATTTACAGTAGTGTATAGGCTAGATCTAGTACTTTCCTGCTAATGTGATTTTTTTTAACCTACATACCTACTTTCCTAATGGCAGCTATAGTTAATGTAAACATTCCAGCTATAGTTGGTTGATTAGTTTATTGGTCGATTTGATTGACCATCTGTTTACAGAGTGCTATCCATGGTCCATGGTTCTAACAGCTTTCTCTGACCTCTACTTTCCCAATACAGTAGCCCAAGTAAATCATTCGACTGTAAAATCCAATGCATTGTTGGTAAAATATATGCCTGGTGTGTGTGTGTGCGTGCGTGCGTGCGTGCGTGCGTGCGTGCGTGCGTGCGTGCGTGCGTGCGTGCGTGCGTGCGTGCGTGCATGCGCACACACTTCATAACTAGTAGCATGCACTGGGGCTTGTCATAACTACCTTATGCCTGTGCCCGGCCTTCTCCACCATAATTGCCAAATGGTCGATTCTCATGGGCTGGAGGTCCACTCAACCACCTTCTCATGTACACTGGATGAGAGATTTGATGAGTTGCTTACATCTTGAAAAAATTAGATATACATGACAAAACAAGGCGGAGAAATTTCATTTTATTTGGGACCCGTTTATTTCTTCTCTTCTCTTCTCTCAGTGCCAGCGAGCTCTCTCCTCTACTGACACCCCAAGTCTAATTCACTCTTGACTATCCCCATGAACCTAAATCTACCTCATATCAACATCCAGAGATATCACCCCCCCTCCCCCTTTTTTTTTTAGCTTTAGGTGTGTTTTTTTCCTGTTGTGATCGTGTCTAATTCAGTTCTTGCTGTTAGGGGATTGTTGTATGTCAAGTCTTTGTCAACTATTGTTTTCTTTTGTCTTATTTACATGAAAATAATAATAAAAACAAATAAAAAAGAGAATATGACATAGATGAAATGATTAAGAAAGATAGAGGACCAAAATATCACAATTTCAACAAGGCCCAGTGTCAAGCTTTGACACAACAATCCAGAAATCAGAATCAGCCATGCAGACAAGGCAGGATTATTATGGAAGCAAACCAGTGCTAACAATTTTTTTTTGGGGGGGGGGCACAATTTACCTTGGCGCAGCACACCTGACAGCTGCTTTAATGTCCACGCAGTCACAGGGTTATTAAGAAGGACAATGTAGCCTATAGATTTTATCAACCCTGATAAAATCTATTGGCTACATTGTCCTAAAATCTATAGGCTACATTATCCTTCCTAATAACTCTGTGACTGTGTGGATATTAAAGCAGCTGTCAGGTGTGCTGCGCCAAGGTAAATTGTGCCCCCGCCACCACTGATGCAAACTATTATCAGGCTAAGATGCTCATTCACGTGGAAGACAGAGTTCTACAAGGGGCTCAAAAACAACCAGTGAATGAAATTAAAAATGAAATCGACAGTCTTCCCAAACATACCATGGAATGCAACTGGGTCTCACAAAAAGAGTTTGTCTTCATCTCCGAACAGTACCCCCGTACTCCAGTACTATATGGTAACCCACAATTACACAAAGATGCAAACAATCCCCCACTAAGACCCCTTTTCTCAGGCATACAACAAATTACTGAATCTCTATCAAAGTTTGTGGACTTTTTTTTCTGAAAAACTTGGTAATATCTACACATTCCTTTTTGAAAACATGAAAGATGTGCTCAGTTGTCTTGATAACTACACTGTAGACAACTTAATAATACTTGTATCCATGAATGTGGAAAGCTTATACACTCGTATCCTGAATGATATAGGCTTAATCTCCAAGTATCTTTCCCAAAGAGACCCCTAGAGCCTACCCGCCAATGAACTGGTACTTGAAATGCTTAACTTGGTTTTAACAAAGAATTATTTCAGATTTGAGGACAGCTACCTCCTACAGACTAGGGGGACTGCTATGGGCATGGCGGCTGCTCCAGCATGTGCAGCCCTGGTGGTGGCACACTGGGAGGAAGAGATAGTCTACAACGTAGACATGAATTCATTCAGAACAAAGATAAAACTGGAAAAGATTTTTAGATGATGGCTGTATGATTTGGAATCGAAGAACTCAAAATGTTTCAGACATATGTGAATTCAAGTAGCCCTTTTCTAAATTCACAATGGAATGTAACCTCAACACTATCAACTCTCTGGACCTTACCATTGCATGGTGGCCCAGTGGTTAGCACTGTTGCCGCACAGCAAGAAGGTGCTGGGTTCGAACCCCAGGCTGTCCCAGGTCCTTTCTGTGTGGAGTTTGCATGTTCGCCCTGTGTCTGCGTGGGTTTCCTCCGGGTGCTCCGGTTTCCTCCCGCCATCAAAAAGACATGCATGTTAGGGTTAATACTCCTGTCTGTGCCCCTGACCAAGGCAATGGAAAGAAGAACTGGAGTTGGTCCCCGGGTGCTGCAGCTGCCCACTGCTCCTACACAATAGGACGAGTTAAATGCAGAAGACACATTCATTGTAAGAATACAATTTGTTGTAAGAATACAATAACAAATTAAGTGGCTTTCTTCTTCTTTCTTAAACACCAGGACATAAGCATTCATACCTATTCTACAGGAAGCCCATGGAAAGCAATACCCTCCTCCACCATAACAGCAACCACTTGTCTGTCACTTGAAACAAAACATACCTAAGGGACAGTTCTTACGACTAAGGAGAAATAGCTCAGAACTAGATGAATTCAAATGAAGGCAGATGCGATGAAATCAAGATACTATGAAAAAAATTGCCACCCATCTATTATAGAAAAAGCCCACATCCATGCTTTAACATTCTCAAGATCTGAGTTGCTTGAGTCTAAAGTCATATCTAAAAAAACAAAAAGAATAACCTTCACAACTGAATTCAATCAGTCACCAGAAACTCCAGGACATAATAAACAAACCTTGGCACATCCTAAGTGCAGATCCATCACTGTGTGAGATCACCAAAAGCCCCCTCTCCTATCATTCTGATAAGCACTAACAATCAGAGACAGAGTTGTACATAATTTTCAACCCACCAAACCTAATCACGCTTGGGTTCACTTAAAAGGAAACTTCAGATGTGGAAAATGCAGCCATTGTAAAAATACCAGTAATGTCAATGTTCACCCATCCACACACTGGTAAGAAGTTTCCTATCACCCAATTCATAAATTGCAACACAACATCAATAATCTATATGCTTAAATGCTCCTATGGACAAGCATATGTTGGACAAACAAAGAGTGCCCTCAAACAATGAATCTCAGAACATAAAACAGCCATCCACACAGGAAACATAGTGTTTGGCTAAGGCACATCCCATCATGAAGCCAACCATGGATCTCCAGCCAGTCTGCATTTTATTGGACTTGAGCATCGTACTCCTCCAGACAGAGGGGGCAATCTGCCAAAACTACTCTCTCAGAGAGAGATATGCTGGATTTCAACATGTCATACAATGACCTGCTGGACTAAATGATGATTTCAGTTTCAAATGCTTCCTCTGAACAAGTTTCAAAATATGGAAACATAAAATGTATATCACAAAACCTGTAACCTCAGAACTGTTAAATTGTATGGTATTTTCCATTTCATCTGTTTTTAGTTATTGTCATATTGTTGAGAAAATGTGTATGGGACCTTAGAGAGTTAATTAGCATGTGACCCTTTAAGCCAATCACCTGCCAACTCCTGTATACAAAAGGGCATGACTTCGATTTTCCACCATGCTCTGATGAAGGCTACTAGGCTTCATTCAATGTTAGCATGCTAACTGACATGGCCAGAATACATTGGTGAAACTGAGATCAGTCAACTTTGCCCTGGAGATCTGTTTGTGTGCTACATTTTTACCTTTGGGTATTCAACATTGGAACTACACTCACCGGCCACTTTATTAGGCACACCTGTCCAACTGCTCGTTAACGCAAATTTCTAATCAGCCAATCACATGGCAGCAACTCAATGCATTTAGGCATGTAGACATGGTCAAGACGATCGGCTGCAGTTCAAACTGAGCATCAGAATGGGGAAGAAAGGTGATTTAAGTGACTTTGAACCTGGCATGGTTGTTGGTGCCAGGCGGGCTGGTCTTAGTATTTCAGAAACTGCTGATCTACTGGGATTTTCACGCACAACCATCTCTAGGGTTTACAGAGAATGGTCCGAAAAAGAGAAAATATCCAGTGAGCGGCAGTTCTGTGGGCGAAAATGCCTTGTTGATGCCAGAGGTCAGAGGAGAATGGCCAGACTGATTCGAGCTGATAGAAAGGCAACAGTAACTCAAATAACCACTCATTACAACTGAGGTATGCAGAAGAGCATCTCTGAACGCACAACACGTCGAACCTAGAGGCAGATGGGCTACAGCAGCAGAAGACCACACCGGGTGCCACTCCTGTACGCTAAGAACAGGAAACTGAGGCTACAATTCGCACAGGCTCACCAAAATTGGACAATAGAAGATTGGAAAAACGTTGCCTGGTCTGATGAGTCTCGATTTCTGCTGCGACATTCGGATGGTAGGGTCAGAATTTGGCGTCAACAACATGAAAGCATGGATCCATCCTGCCTTGTATCAATGGTTCAGGCTGGTGGTGGTGGTGTAATGGTGTGGGGGATATTTTCTTGGCACACTTTGGGCCCCTTGGTACCAATTGAGCATCGTGTCAACGCCACAGCCTACCTGAGTATTGTTGCTGACCATGTCCATCCCTTTATGACCACAGTGTTCCCATCTTCTGATGGCTACTTCCAGCAGGATAACGCGCCATGTCATAAAGCTCGAACATAACAATTGAGTTCACTGTACTCAAATGGCCTCCACAGTCACCAGATCTCAATCCAATAGAGCACCTTTGGGATGTGGTGGACCAGGAGATTCGCATCATGGATGTGCAGCCGACAAATCTGCAGCAACTGCATGATGCTATCATGTCAATATGGACCAAACTCTCTGAGGAATGTTTCCAGTACCTTGTTGAATCTATGCCACGAAGGATTAAGGCAGTTCTGAAGGCAAAAGGGGATCCAACCCGGTACTAGCAAGGTGTACCTAATAAAGTGGCCAGTGAGTGTATATGACTTTGGCCTAGCACCACAGAAATTATACTATGAAGGCACATCCTCTTAAAGGGCTAACTAATCCTTGTTTTTATCTGTGTGGTGCCACAGTTTCCCCAAGAGAGTCCCTTCAGCACCATTAATAGCACCCATGGGTAACCCAGTGTTGTTCTGTATTCATGGCAACTCGGAACCAGCCCAAGACCCGACTTGTGAAAAAACTAATTGAAGGACTGTCAAATTTGAAATTACATATCCGGACTTCAGGTATCATGTCAGTGCTCTGGTTTATCTGACCTTAGCATCAGTAAGGTCACAGCAAAAAAAAGTGTGTGTGTGGGCGGGGTGGCAGCATTCGTAGTTCATGGTAAGAAAGGAAAAGTGTTTATTTAATTTTAATGCATATTTAGGTGCATGGAATTATGTGATGTGAGCTAATGTTTAATGTTTCGCATTGATATGTGAAATTTGCAAGTTATGATGTGAGCCAATTTTGTCATGCGCCAGCTTAGCTTGATAACATTAGCTTGTTCAAAAAATGCTTACAGATGAAATGAGAAATCACAGTATTTCTGTTCTGTAAACAGCTTGAACACTTGACGTTGGAAGTCACGAATTACCAACTAGAAACATTCGAGTTCCAAGTTGTCTTGAATGCAACATTTATTTGATGACCTGCTCTGTCTAGACTCTATAGGAACACTCACCAATTTTTGCTGACCTACATCTGTTTGTATATAATACTATGCTCAAGACAACTCAGAACGTGACTATTTCAAGTTGGGAATTTCCTTTTTCTGGTGTCACGCTGTTTACTTCTGTGAAGGAAGTTGGCATGAAGCATTAAGAGTTATCATTAATTCATTGGGTAGCTGATTCTCTATGCCTGTTGTTTAAATTTGCTTTAAAGAGGGTCTTCGGAACTTCCCAGAGAGGAGTAAGGAATGTTCATAATGGGGGATAGGTGTTATTTTCTCTCCCATCTTCCCTGCTTAAATCAGAATCATGTTTATTGGCCATGTAGGTTTGCACATACATGAAATGTGACTCAGCTTTCATGGCTCTCTGTGTACTTAACAGAATAACAACACTACAACACAACAATCTTCAGCTATATACACAAGGATTGACATATACAGGTGAAATAAGAGGTGATAAGGTGCAGTGGTGCAGAGAATATATCAGAGATGCTGAAATAGATGTTAGCAGGTTACTTGCATACATGCCTGAGGTAGATGGACATGACAGAGCGTACTGGTATACGTACAATGTACAGTACAGCATATACAAAATGGTTGGATTTATTGACAGTGTTAAGCTTTCAAATGACAGCCCGCAGAAAGAAACTGTTTTTATATCTGGTTGTTTTGGGGTACAGTGCTTTGTAGCACCTGCCAGAGGGGAGGAGTTGGAACAGGTTGTGACCAGGGTGTGATGGGTCTGCAGTGATGTTACCTGCCCGTTTCCAGACTCTGGAGGTGTCTAAGTCCTGAATGGAGGGCAGGTTGGCACCAATGATTTTCTCTGCAGACCTAACTGTCCGTTGTAGTTTGTCCCTGTTTGGTGGCTGATCCAAACCAGACAGTGATTCACAGTTCATTGTAATTCTATATGCTCCCCCCCCCAAGTGGCGATGACTAGGTGTTTAAATTAACCTATGGTGTGAGATATAGGGAAAGGTAGAGCTTTAGTTGACCAATGGTCAGGATATTCTTTGTCTAAGGAAAAGGGAATATAAGGGAGATGAACCTTTTGTTTAGTGCGATTGAAGTAAATTCACCCACTGTTTGTATTCACCTATCGCATGTAATAGAACTTGAATTTTATCCTTGACCACCAGTGATTTGTGTAATTATTGCTGAGCCTTGAGTGTTTGCAGGCATTTTCCACGACACTTTGAGCAAAAAACATGGATGCCCATAGGAATTTTTTTTAATATAGAATATAATAGAATAGTCTTTATTAGTCATTGTGTACATGCATAAAAATGAAATTTACTCTCTGCATTTGACCCATCTTAGCTATGTAGCTAGGAGCAGTGGGCAGCCACTGTGCAGCAGCCGGGGACCAACTTCAGTTCTTCTTTCCACTGCCTTCATCAGGGGCACAGACAGGAGCATTAACTCTAACATGCATGTCTTTTTTGATGGTGGGAGGAAACAGGAGCACCCGGAGGAAGCCCACATGGGAAGAACATGCAAACTCCACACAGAAAGAACCTGGAACAGCCTGGGGTGTGAACCCAGGACCTTCTTGCTGTGAGGGAACAAACAGTGCTAACCACTGGGCCATCGTGCCACCCATTGAAATATATTGATGCTAAATATTTTTATTAGGATGCAATTACTTTCTAGAGGTAGGATATATATCTAGCTATTCCTTCAGTAATCATGCAGTTTTTTGTTCCATTTCTTCTTGCTGTGAGGTCACCAGTGCTCAGGTCTTATAAACTGGAGCTCTGAAATGATACCTGAGTTTCTGACTTGTAATTCAAGCTTGCCGAACATTCAGTTAATTTTATCAAAAGTTGGCTGTGGCTGTTCATTAGTTCCCAGTTGTTGTTGAAGGCAACCTTATTTTTCAAAATGAACCTGTTTTTCTGCATTTAATTTTTTTTTTTTTTAGTTTTTAGGTTTGTTCTTCTTTTAGAGGCACTGGATTCACTGAACCTTGAACAAAGATACCCAGTCCAGATAGAAATGCAATTATTTTTCTTTACTCTTTGCCTGCAAACTCTCAAGACTTCGTTGAACTAAAACTATCTTACCATGGAACCATAGGGAACTGAGTTCTTGTGAGGACTGCTGGCTCATATCACCTAATCGTAAATGCTTCATTTCATCAATGTTCTTTGCACTTTGTATTGTCATTATTATCTGCACATGCAGGATATGAAATACTGTTAAATTTCATATTGAGATGTTCAAATTTAGCTAAGTAGAACTGTTAATTGCCAGGGTTCCTCAGATTAGAAATTCTGTACAGGTATTCTATAATTAACATCAGCAACTGACTTCACTGAACTTAGCAGTAGCAAAGGGGTGTGTCTGCTTTGCCCTGTCCACCCACTCCAATGGCATTGAAGGGTCTTATTTGTAACAGCACAGGATATACTTTTGGGTGCTTTTTTTGGGGGCAGGCAGGACACTATATGTGAAGACTTTTAGAAAGTGAGAGTCTTCTACTACTACTACTGCTACTTTTGGATGCTCCCGTTAGGGGTCGCTACAGCGGATCATCCGTTTCCCTCTCTTCCTGTCCTATGCATCGTCCTCTGTCACACCAGCCACCTGCATGTCCTCTCTCACCACATGGTGGCCCAGTGGTTAGGGCTGTTGCCTCACAGCAAGAAGGTCCTCGGTTCAAATTCCGGGGTTGTCCAACCTTGGGGGTCATCCCTGGTCATCCTCTGTGTGGAGTTTGGATGTTCTCCCTGTGTCTGCAGTGGGTTTTCTCCAGGTGCTCCGGTTTCCCTCACCATCAAAAAGACATGCATGTTAGGGTTAATTAATACTCCTGTCTGTGCCCCTGACCGAGGCATGGCAAGACAAACTGGAGTTGGTCCCCGGGCACTGCACGGTGGTTGCCCACTGCTCGTAGCTACAGAGCTAGGATGGGTTAAATGCAGAGGAAGAATTGCCCCATGGGGATTATGATCAGAGCCTCTGTGTTGTCCTTCAGTCCAGCCTTTTCTAGGTGTGAATGTGTGTGTCGACCCTGTGATGGCCTGGCGGCCTGTACAGGGTGTCTCCCTGCCTGCCACCCAATGATTGCTGGGATAGGCCCCAGCATCCCTGCAACCATGAGAACAGGATAAGCGGCTTGGATAATGGATGGATGGAATAATAATAATCCTGTCCTCCTTCACTCCCAAGGAAATTCTTAGCATCTTCAACTCTGCCACCTCTAGCTCCACCTCCTGTCTTTTCATCACTTTTAGAAAGTGAGAGTAAGAATAAATAATTTCTCCCACACACGCCCTAAGTTCTCCCACACAACGCCCCTTCTCATGTCCCTACACTGGCTCCCAGTAGCTGCTCGCCTCCAGTTTAAGACTCTGGTGGTAGCCTACAGGGCAGTGAAAGGAACAGCTCCTTCCTATCTCCAGGCCATGGTCAAGCCCTACACCCCCGACGCGCCCGATCACTTCACTCTGCTGCCTCGGATGCCTGGTCGCCCCGTTGCTCAGAGGCCCCTGCTGCCAATCGACCCGGTCACGGCTCTTTTCTGTCCTGGCCCCACAGTGGTGGAATGAACTCCCTACTGATGTCAGGACAGCGGAGTCGCTGCTCATCTTTCAGCGCAGGTTGAAAAATCACCTCTTCAAAAACGACTACCCTGTTACTTGCTCTTAGCACTTATTGTATTCACTCATTAAAAAAAAATCTCTCTCTCGTGCTTTTACTTTAACACTGGTTTTGCTCTTAGATGCTTGTTTAGATGCACTTATGACCTCTGATGAGTAGTAGTTCTCCTGATTTCTTATGTTAAATGCACTTATTTTAAGTCGCTTTGGATAAAAGTGTCCGCTAAATGACTGTAATGTAATGTAAATAAATGCACCTTTGGAGCAACTCTTTGTATGTTTCTGGTGTTGTATACCCTGCTGGTGAAGAGGTGCACTGCTTGCTTAAAATGTTATCTGTTTTGTTGGGTCATGTTGGTGAGAGTAAATTTACATGGCCCTGTGCACATAAAAGAGATGGATAGAGAAATCACTATGACATGATAGACTAGGTTAAATGTGGAAGTAAATATGTTGAACAAGTAATCAAACATCAAACGCTCAAGGTTGAGAAATGGGTGTTGAGGTGTTGTTTGAAGATATTCATTCAAGTAGCCTGTTATCATGGAGAAAGCTGTTTCATAGTATAGTGGCTGTAAAAGCAAATACACAGTTCCCCTTTAGCTTTAAGCCTTGTTTGTGGAAGAGCTCCTGGCTTCAAGATGAGATGGTAGAGATAGTCTGGCAGAGATAAGCGCTTTTCTAAATAGGATGTTTCTTGCAGTGCAAACTCGGGTAGATACTGTAAGTCATCCCAGATCTTTGTGTATTTGGGTTCAAGTGAGGCTAAAAGTTAAAGTGACTGGGATATAATCTTAAATAATAATAATCTTGAAATTACAAGAGTTGAACTCCGTGTTTGTAAACCACTTATTTGAACTATTAGTGATAAAAAATAATATCCGAAATAGGCAAATGCAATTGGTTTTTGAAATGCAGCTGAAATGTAGTTTGTGTGACGGCTGGATCGAAATCATGGTTACTCTAAATCAATTAGCAGTACACAATTGTTTTACAGTTTCACTTACAGGGTCCCCTTGGATCATTAAAAAGTCTTAAAACGTCTTGAATTTATTTTTTTTAATTCAAGGTCTAAAAATGCTTTAGGAAAGGATGCAGTAATGTATTCTGGGACAGAACGAATGAGTTTATACCTATTTTTTTGTTTAGTTTTATATTCCACAGCAGCCCCATATGGAGGACTGAAACTGCCATAATAAGAAAATTATTTCTTATTATGGAAGTTTCAGTCCTCCATAGCCCCACAATTGTTGCAAGCAATATGCAGTGCATTTGCACTAAATAGCCTCCCAGGGGCAGTGTGACTGGGAGGTAGTAACTAGTGGGTGACAGATGAGGAGGCAAGCAGGAAGAAATTGGATACATTTAATCTTAAATGGTAGAAGGACAACAAATATCTGTGGTTTAAACAATCCAGCAATTCTTATGATGCACGATGGGAATTTTGTCGCAAAACATTCAAACTGGTGACAATGGGCTGTAAAGCACTAGATTCTCATATGAAATCCGAAAAGCACATACGCTATGCTATGATAGCACCGAGAAAGCACGTTGGCCATTGAGTCCTATGTTGAGCTTTGTCTGCTGCAAAGGCTCTGGTAACTACCACAGCCGAGCAGTCAACAGATAGCACTGAGCAGTTTTTCTCCAGCAACCACATTGAATGCAGAAATTGTGTTTCACTGTGGGTACTAAGTCTCCACAAGAAAGCACACAACTTCGCAGAACTAGCAGAGAATACTACAGGGACGAAAATGGCAACGCTAACAAAATCCAACACACTAAGATGACGAGCAAAGGAAATGAGAGAGCAGTTGCTAGTGCGAGATGGTGACAGCTGATGAGCTGTGACACGTAATGAGAGACATAGCATCCATTGACAAACAGGGTCAAATAAACTATAGATTGTTTGTGCCAGGGTCCAGGGAGGGTCCGAAAAGGTAATACACTTATGTTTGGCTTGTCAACTTTTGACCTGTCTCTATACTGCCCTCTTGTGTGTATTTGGAACTATCTTATTTTTCCCCATTTGACTGGAACTCTGTACATTGTTTTATTTTCATTAATTAAAATGAGACTGTTGTCAGCTAATTTGCACAGAAAATTGCTTTTATATTCATATTCAATAAAACTCAACAATAGTATACTGTCTTGTCGAATTTTTGCCATATAAATTATATATTTTTTTCCATTTTAGAGGTCTTAAAAAGGTGTTAAAAGTCATTAAATTTGAACTTTAAAAGTGTGCGGATACCCTGCACTTAGCTTCATACTAAACATATCACATAACCTAGAGCTGTAACTCTTCTAGTTTATTAGGTGCCTAATGCAAAAAAATAATGATAGCATCGTGGTGGGTGCATTTTTGAATGTGCAAGCAAGCTTTTTTAGGTGTATAGATGTGAAATTGTAAATGCTGAAAATCAGTCCACCCGAAGTGTTCGTGCCAACTCTGCATTCACGCGGCTAACCTTACTGCAGGTTCTGGTGTGTGGCATTAGTAAAATGCTAATTATGGTCATATCCCCCCCCCCCACAAACACACACACACACACACACACACGCATGCATAGATTGCTACTCTCTCTTGTTCCAACTCTTGATGGACACGCACATTCCTGTTTTGCTACAGGCGGCAATTGTACACATAAATCGGGAATGCAATTAAGGGTAATGAGATGTCAAAATAATTATTTTCTCATAATTATATTACATTTTTCTGCAACTGAAAATTATGTCTTAACGAAGCATCTCAAGCATGATTTGTTCCATGCTGAGAATCTAATTCCATATTCAAATGGTTCACAATGGGGCCCTTACAGGGTCTTTTAAACACGAGGAGCATTTTTTATTTGATGTTATCATCATTCCATTGAGAAAGCCTGTATGTTAGCTTATGTGGATAGGGCTCTTGGCACTCAATTGCTAATAGATTTTGGGAAGGTATCCCAGGAACTGGTGGTGTTTAAGCCAATAAATTCTTGATAAAAATACAAGGAAAAGATAAAGTTTTCTTTGTCCTTAAGAGGAACTCCCAGTCACAGAGAAAGGTCTGCACTAGACCTGTGACCGTACCGAGAAGGACCGGACATCCATCACATTGACAAGTCAAGATCTTAGCGAGCTGTGGCTAGTCACAACAGGAAAACCAGGATGATCAGATAGGTTTAGAGCCTGGGATGTATCAACATTTATGGGTACTGTGGAAGTCTTTGTTTCTGCTGCTGAAGATTATGAGAAGAAGATCAGTCACTATATCTGCTTGCTGTTGGGTTATGAATAGCACTGCTTGTAACCAGGAGAAAAGCAAACAGATGGATCACATTCACTCATCATCAAGCCACCCAAAAGATCAAGAGAGATGGTCACATGGAGTGTGTAGAAAGGATTGACTGGCAGCAGATTGAGGAGGGAAATGAATGAGAACAAGCTCCACAGGCATGGGTCACATTTACTGTATTTGTCATTAAACTGAGCTCTGCAGGCCAGTTTTTCTGAGGAGCCTCCACACTGGGGTGAGAGGTGCAAGGGGATGCCAACCCCCTATTCAACAAATTGATTAAGAAACATCCCTTTGTAAAACTGCCCCTTTCCATCCTCTTTGGTTTATGTGTAATATATTATAATCAAGGGACAATCAGTTCTATCCATATTAGCACACCGCAATGTGCGGTGTGCTAATATTCATTCACTGTAAGTTGTGTGATGAATAGCTTTTGTAAAATACAAATTCTTTTTTTTTTATTCCCCCCCCCTTTTTTTTTTCTCTTCTCCCCAATTGTATCTGGCCAATGACCCCACTCTTCCAAGCAATCCCGATCTCTGCTCCACCCCCTCTGCTGATCCGGGGAGAGCTGCAGACTATCACATGCCTCCTCCGATACATGTGGAGTCACTAGCTGTTTCTTTTCACCTGACAGGAGTTTCGCCAGGGGGACATAGCGCATGGGAGGATCACGCCATTCCCCCCCAGTTCCCCCTCCGCCTCAAGCAGGTGCCCCGACCAACCAGAGGAGGTGCTAGTGCAGTGACCACAGACACAGACCCACATCCGGCTTCCCACCCACAGACATGGCCAATTGTGTCTGCAGGGATGCCCGACCAAACCGTAGGTAACATGGGGATTCGAACTGGCGATCCCCATGTCGGTAGGCAATGGAATAGACTGCTACACCACCTGGATGCCCGATATACAAATTCTTAACAGTACAGAATTAAAAAATACACTCACTGGCCACTTTATTAGGTACACCTTGCTAGTACCGGGTTGGACCCCCTTTTGCCTTCAGAACTACCTTAATCCTTCGTGGCATAGATTCAACAAGGTACTGGAAACATTCCTCAGAGAGTTTGGTCCATATTGACATGATAGCATCACGCAGTTGCTGCAGATTTGTCGGCTGCACATCCATGATGCGAATCTCACGATCCACCACATCCCAAAGGTGCTCTATTGGATTGAGATCTGGTGACTGTGGAGGCCATTTGAGTACAGTGAACTCATTGTCATGTTCAAGAAACCAGTCTGAGATGATTCGAGCTTTATGACATGGTGCGTTATCCTGCTGGAAGTAGCCATCAGAAGATGGGAACACTGTGGTCCTAAAGGGATGGACATGGTCAGCAACAATACTCAGGTAGGCTGTGGCGTTGACACGATGCTCAATTGGTACTAAGGGGCCCAAAGTGTGCCAAGAAAATATCCCCCACACCATTACACCACCACCACCCGCCTGAACCGTTGATACAAGGCAGGATGGATCCATGCTTTCATGTTGTTGACGCCAAATTCTGACCCTACCATCCGAATGTCGCAGCAGAAATCGAGACTCATCAGACCAGGCAACGTTTTTCCAATCTTCTATTGTCCAATTTTGGTGAGCCTGTGCGAATTGTAGCCTCAGTTTCCTGTTCTTAGCTGACAGGAGTGGCACCCGGTGTGGTCTTCTGCTGCTGTAGCCCATCTGCCTCTAGGTTCGAAGTGTTGTGCGTTCAGAGATGCTCTTCTGCATACCTCGGTTGTAATGAGTGGTTATTTGAGTTACTGTTGCCTTTCCATCAGCTCGAACCAGTCTGGCCATTCTCCTCTGACCTCTCGCATCAACAAGGCATTTTCGCCCACAGAACTGCCGCTCACTGGATATTTTCTCTTTTTCGGACCATTCTCTGTTAACCATAGAGATGGTTGTGCGTGAAAATCCCAGTAGATCAGCAGTTTCTGAAATACTCAGACCAGCCCGTCTGGCACCAACAACCATTCCACGTTCAAAGTCACTTAAATCACCTTTCTTCCCCATTCTGATGCTCGGTTTGAACTGCAGCAGATCGTCTTGACCATGTCTACATGCCTAAATGCATTGAGTGGCTGCCATGTGATTGGCTGATTAGAAATTTGCGTTAACGAGCAGTTGGATGGGTGTGCCTAATAAAGTGGCCGGTGAGTGTATGCTGTGTTATATAAACAAAGGGGGCATCTAATCAAGGAAAGACCTATGGCTACAGTTTAAAAGATGACTGTGTTTTTGTTTTTTGTTTTTTTTGTTTTGAAGCCCCAACCAAACCCTACCCTCTCCATTTGACTTTTTTTTACAAATCAGTCACTGCCTCCACACTTTTGGAAATCAGTTGTGCACACTAGGCGGTACATCAGAGCCACTCCAGAGTCTGCAGAGAAGGCTTAGAGATGGCTGTGGATCCAGAGAAGCAATCCTTGGACCATACAAACTACACTGACAGGTTTACCAGGTTTGAAGTTTGCACACCTAAATCCAGATTTACATAGCTGAAGAGTGATTCTTAAGTAGACTGCCTGTACCCCAGCTAGCAGTGAGTGAAGTGGAGTTGGTTGTCATCTGTGGGTGTCTTTATTAACCTATCGACACACACATAAACTCACACACCTTACTTACCTTTAAATAAAGCCCAGCAGGTCTGGTGGCTTTGGCCCTAGTGGATAGAGTCATGAGTGGCCCTTTTGCCTATCTGATGGTGCAATCACATCATACAACCTGGGGGCCAGTGGACTTGAAACCATGACCAGGGTCTGGTTGCTAAATGGCTGTGGTCAGGAAGCTGGACTAGCTGGAGACAGCCTGCTTGGTCTCTGTTATTTCCATCTGTTCTTTCCATCTAGAAACAATTGCACCAACAGACTCAGTACATCGTCTGAAGTCTGCCAACACTTATCTATCAAGGCTGTCATGACAGAGCTGTACTTAACACTTCATGATACAGGTGTCATCCGACTCTGCACTCCGCAGAGTTTCTTTGAACGTGTCCACTGACATGCTTGCTAGTGTCATTGAGTCTTCCATGGGACGTCTTGTCTTTTTGTCTGTTGACATCATTCTGTTGACCAAAGCCTATAATAGTCAGTGTGTCTAACGGATAAATTAGCTGTGAGCCAGTAAACCTCTGCAAAGGGAGGAGTAGCACAGTTTATGTGATCTTAGCCAGGTAAAAGTCACTGTGGGAATTATCGTGCAGTAAAGGGATGGCTGTGAGAGGATGACGCACAGTGAATTACAGCTCTACCAGGCCGTAAACAAAATGCAAGCACAGAGACCTTTGAACCTATCAAGACCACGCTAAGTTCAGAGGTCAAATAAGTAATTAGAGACATTTATGTGTCTGTGCATTTAAAGAATCAGGGCCCATCTGCAGTTTACCTCTCAAAAACTGAAAGCATGCAATGTCATGACTTGAGTTGTGTGATTTGATAAATGTTAAAGATTGACAAACATAGCATTAAATCTGTCAAGTCTGTATACGTATATATATATATATATATATATATATATATATATATATATATATATATATATATATATATATATATATATATATATAGTAAATACACACACACATTCAGTGGATTACTTTATATCCATCTATCTATCTATCTATACATACAGCGCATCCGGAAAGTATTCACACCCCTTCACTTTCCCCACATTTTGTTATGTTACAGCCTTATTCCAAAATGGATTGAATTACTTTTTTTTCTCATCAATCTACACACAATACCCCATAATGACAAAGTGAAAAAGGTTTTGTAGAAATTTTTGCAAATTTATTAAAAATAAGAAACTGAAATATTGCATGTACATAAGTATTCACACCCTTTACTCAGTACTTGGTTGAGGCACCCTTGGCAGCGATGACAGCCTCAAGTTTTCTTGGGTATGAAGCTACAGGCTTGGCACACCTATGTTTGGGGTATTTCTCCCATTCTTCTCTGCAGATCCTCTCGAGCTCTGTAAGGTTAGATGGGGAGCGTCGGTGCACAGCTATTTTCAGGTCTTTCCAGAGATGTTCAATGGGGTTCAAATCTGGGCTCTGGCTGGGCCTCTCAAGGACATTCACAGACTTGTCCCAAAGCCACTCCTTCGTTGTCTTGGCTGTGTGCTTAGGGTCATTGTCGTGTTGAAAGGTAAACCTTCGCCCCAGTCTGAGGTCCTGAGCACTCTGGAGCAGGTTTTCATCAAGGATCTCTCTGTACTTTGCTCTATTCATCTTTCCCTCGATCCTGACTAGTCTCCCAGTTCCTGCCGCTGAAAAACATCCCCACAGCATGATGCTACCACCACCATGCTTAACTGTAGGGATGGTATTAGCAAGGTGATGAGAGGTGCCTGGTTTCCTCCAGACGTGACGTTTGGCATTCAGGCCAAAGAGTTCAATCTTGGTTTCATCAAACCAGAGAATCTTGTTTCTCATGGTCTGACAGTCCTTTAGGTGCTTTCTGGCAAACTCCAAGCGGGCTGTCATGTGCCTTTTACTGAGCAGAGGCTTCCGTCTGGCCACTGTACCATAAAGGCCTGATTGATGAAGTGCTGCAGAGATGGTTGTCCTTCTGGAAGGTTCTCCCATCTCCACAGATGAACGCTGGAGCTCTGTCAGAGTGACCATCGGGTTTTTGGTCACCTCCCTGACCAAGGCCCTTCTCCCCCGATTGCTCAGTTTGGCTGGGCGGCCAGCTCTAGGAAGAGTCCTGGTGGCTCCAAACTTCTTCCATTTACGAATGATGGAGACCACTGTGCTCTTTGGGACCTTCAAAGCTGTAGAAATTTTTTTGTACCCTTCCCCAGATCTGTGCCTCGATACAATCCTGTCTCGGAGGTCCACAGACAATTCCTTTGATTTCATGGCTTGGTTTCTGCTCTGATATGCACTGTCAACAGTGGGACCTTATATAGACAGGCGTGTGCCTTTCTAAATCATGTCCGCTCAGTTGAATTTACTAGAGGTGGACTCCAATCAAGATGTAGAAACATCTCAAGGATGATCAGTGGAAACGGGATGAACCTGAGCTCAATTTTGAGTGTCATAGCAAAGGGTGTGAATACTTATGTACATGCAATATTTCAGTTTTTTATTTTTAATAAATTTGCAAAAAATTCTACAAAACCTTTTTCACTTTGTCATTATGGGGTATTGTGTGTAGATTGATGAGAAAAAAAAAGGAATTTAATCCATTTTGGAATAAGGCTGTAACATAACAAAATGTGGGGAAAGTGAAGGGGTGTGAATACTTTCCGGATGCACTGTATATATACACTCACCGGCCACTTTATTAGGCACACCTGTCCAACTGCTCGTTAACGCAAATTTCTAATCAGCCAATCACATGGCAGCAACTCAATGCATTTAGGCATGTAGACATGGTCAAGACGATCTGCTGCAGTTCAAACCGAGCATCAGAATGGGGAAGAAAGGGGATTTAAGTGACTTTGAACGTGGCATGGTTGTTGGTGCCAGACGGGCTGGTCTGAGTATTTCAGAAACTGCTGATCTACTGGGATTTTCACGCACAACCATCTCTGGGGTTTACAGAGAATGGTCCAAAAAAGAGAAAATATCCAGTGAGCGGCAGTTCTGTGGGCGAAAATGCCTTGTTGATGCCAGAGGTCGGGGGAGAATGGCCAGACTGGTTCGAGCTGATAGAAAGGCAACAGTAACTCAAATAACCACTCATTACAACCGAGGTATGCAGAAGAGCATCTCTGAATGCACAACACGTCGAACCTTGAGGCAGATGGGCTACAGCAGCATAAGACCACACCGGGTGCCACTCCTGTCAGCTAAGAACAGGAAACAGGCTACAATTCGCACAGGCGCACCAAAATTGGACAATAGAAGATTGGAAAAATGTTGCCTGGTCTGATGAGTCTCGATTTCTGCTGCGACATTCGGATGGTAGGGTCAGAATTTGGCGTCAACAACATGAAAGCATGGATCCATCCTGCCTTGTATCAACGGTTCAGGCTGGTGGTGGTGGTGTAATGGTGTGGGGGATATTTTCTTGGCACACTTTGGGCCCCTTGGTACCAATTGAGCATCGTGTCAACGCCACAGCCTACCTGAGTATTGTTGATGACCATGTCCATCCCTTTATGACCACAGTGTTCCCATCTTCTGATGGCTACTTCCAGCAGGATAACGCGCCATGTCATAAAGCTCGAATCATCTCAGACTGGTTTCTTGAACATGACAATGAGTTCACTGTACTCAAATGGCCTCCACAGTCACCAGATCTCAATCCAATAGAGCACCTTTGGGATGTGGTGGACCGTGAGATTCGCATCATGGATGTGTAGCCGACAAATCTGCAGCAACTGCGTGATGCTATCATGTCAATATGGACCAAACTCTCTGAGGAATGTTTCCAGTACCTTGTTGAATCTATGCCACGAAGGATTAAGGTAGTTCTGAAGGCAAAAGGGGGTCCAACCCGGTACTAGCAAGGTGTACCTAATAAAGTGGCCAGTGAGTGTATATATATGCACATATATATATATATATATATATATAATTTTATTTATTTTTTTCTTCTCCCCAATTGTACTTGGCCAATTATCCCACTCTTCTGAGCCGTCCCGGTTACTGCTCCACCCCCTCTACCAATCCGGTAGAGGAGGGCTGTAGACTACCACATGCCTCCTCCGATACATGTGGAGTCGCCAGCCGCTTCTTTTCACCTGACAGTGAGGAGTTTCGCCAGGGGGGACTTAGCATGTGGGAGGATCATGCTATTCCCCCCAGTTCCCCCTACCCCCCGAACAGGCGCTCCGACTGACCAGAGGAAGTGCTAGTGCAACGACCAGGACGCATGCCCACATCCGGCTTCCCACCCGCACACACAGCCAATTGTCGCGACACCCGACCAAGTTGGAGGTAACGCAGGGATTCGAACCGGCAATCCTTGTGCTGGTAGGCAACGGAATAGACCACTATGCTGCCCGGACACCCTACTTTATATAGTTTAGCGTTGGTCTACAACGAGCAGCCTCGCAAGAAAAAAAATCTGTTGTATTGACTTGGCTAATTTCGAATTTTGAACACTTGCTGAACACTGATTACAGTTCAGTGAAAACGGTTGTGACCATAAAGAAACAAATAATCTCCGTTTGAACTTGTGTTTTAACTCCACTAGAGGCTTTGACCTTGTTTTGTTTTATAACCTCCGTAAACAGTCCGGTGCTAACAAGCCACAACCGCCCATCTGTATATGAAGCCATTTTCCCGAGTTGCCGAGGCAAGTTTTTATGCTATCTAATCCTCCACAGGAACACAACATATTCTCTCATTCTCTTGTGCCATTAATCATTGTAATGTCGTTGTGTTGTTCCATCTCCTTGTTGTGATAAATCAGAACACAGTCTGGGTTTTATTATTCATTTTATGTATGCGATACATTTAGTTACCTTTCCGGGCTTTCTCATCCATCCTGGGTGTCAAGTACGGTATTCACGGTGACATGTTTTCCCTGGATTGAAATAAGACTGATAAAATGCATGTGAATAAAACTTTTTTTTTTCAGAGGTGGAAACTTCTCGGAAAAAAACCCGCTGCTCTCATCTGTGGGTATGTGTGATATTATTGGCAAATTGACAAGTTTGACATCGTTATGGACAGGATGCAGGTGGCGTAACAAAGAGTAGAGATACTACACACTATTGATGTCTGTACTGAACCAGCCTTGGATTGCATGCTGCAGGAGACAGCGCATCCCTAAAGGTAGCCCTGATGAAGGCATTTGCCAGAATGACATGGTTTTATGCATTAAAGTCTCATTTTTATCTTGCACCCAGGAGTGCAAGAATCATTTTCTCTCCCTTTTAGAAGAAAATGTAGAAATCCATACAAGTTTAACAGTACATTGCTGCATGCCAATGCCTCTGAGAACATTACTATATTAACTCAGCAATTGAGGAACTTTATTTGAATAATAGTTTAAATTTAAAAAAAAAGCTTTTTCTTTGGGGACATCTCTGAAAGATTTGTTTCATAGACTGAAAATGCACAGTCAGCGTCCGGGTAGCATAACGGTATATTCCGTTGCCTACCAACATGGGGGTCACCAGTTCGAATCCCCATGTTACCTCCGGCTTGGTCGGGCGTCCCCAGAGACACAATTGGCTGTGTCTGCAGGTGGGAAGCCGGATGTGGGTATGTGTCCCGGTCGCTGCACTATTGCCTCCTCTGGTCGGTCAGGGCGCCTGTTTGGGGGGGGGGCTGGGGGGAATAGTGTGATCCTCCCACATTCTATGTCCCCCTGGCAAAACTCCCCACTATCAGGTGAAAAGAGGTGGCTGGCAATGCCACATGTATCGGAGGAGACACGCGGTAGTCTGCAGCCCTCCCCGGCTCGGCAGAGGGGGTGGAGCAGCGACCGAGACGGCTCGGAAGTGTGGGGTAATTGGCCAGATACAATTGGGGAGAAAACGGAGCAAAAATCCTAAATAAATAAAAATGCACAGTCTGGGGCGTCCGGGTGGCGTTGGGGTCTATTCTGTTGGCTACCAACATGGGGAATGCCAGTTTGAATCCCCATTTTACCTCCAGCTTGGTTGGGTGTCCCTACAGACACAATTGACCTTTCGTAAAGTCCCAACCCCCTTAGTTACTGTTGCTATGCCCTTCAAGCATTTCAGAACCATCCAGGAAGTAGCCGGAAAACCCCAAAACATGAAGGAAGAAATCAGCGCATTCCCAGAGAAAATAAGGGATGTATTTTGGAGTAATTCATCCTTAATATCATCCCGTGAAAGGCAGAAGGGGCTACAGTATGCGGTGGCGGGATACATTCAGAATATTAAAAGTAAAACTGACTTGCGTGGACTCCGGGCTGCCGGGTGCGACTGTAATTGAGTGTAAAGCTTACCGGTCGCAATCAAAGAATGAGAAACCTCATCAACTAATTCTGAAACACATTGTGGACCAATTGTGCTCCTGCACTGTAGGGTAAGTTACATATTTCAGCTATTTTTGGTATATTTTGGATAATCCATTGTCAACATCACCATATTATAGTGTTGATTTTTGCCATGGTTCCCCATAGCGTTCTTTTATCCAGGCTTTTTCGGGGGTACAGTATGGGCTCCTGGGGGTCGCAGGGTGGCCAGGGACATGCCCCGGGGCCGGGGCATCTTCAAGCTTCTCCGCGTTTTGACCACGCTTCCTGTCACCAGTGCCCATGTCGAGAGAAGTTTTTCCCGTCTGGGAAGGATCAAGGACAAAATGCGCAGTACAATGACGGAAAGACGGCTTAATGGACTGACATTGCTCTCGGAGCACAGAGACATTGTGGTGACGTCGGAAGAGGTACTGGACATCTTTTGCAGACAAAAAAGACAATTGGACCTGCTTTTATAAGGTAAGACCCACTTTTATTTATTAATGCATTGATGATTATCTATGGGCCATCAATACGTTGACATTTACCGTACGGTTGGGTATTAGGCCATAGTATACAGTGGGGGAATTTTATTTACCGGTAGCTTTCGGCAGTGTTGCCCGACCCCCCCCCCCCCCCAAATATGTTTCTGGCTACAGGCCTGGCCGGGGGAACCGCCCCATTATTATTTTTTTTTTTTACCTTCGGACCAGAACCGGTATTTTCAACAAAATAAGGCAAACGAGATGCCTCCGCGGGCGGGATGACTTTTCCGAACGGCCGGCCCCCACCTGGAGCTCACAGAGGGGGAGAAACATTTAAAATAGGCCGGATATGAGGAGGTCAGACTGGCCAGAGACCATCCCAGCCGAACCTCCCCGCTGGTCTTTATGCTCTGAAATGAAAGGTGGAACCTGGCTAACCTGTGACTAGCATAACAAAGTTATGTTAGTGGGCTAGCTATCATTAGCTATCATTAAATTAGGTATCTCTGGCCACAGACTAAGCTCATTACGTTCATCAGGTACATTAATAATGTTATTATGTTAGTAATATGTTGATATGTTAATAATGGTAATAATAATTGTGTGGGTAAAAGTAACTAATAATACGTTAGCTGTATTAGCTATCAATAATAGCTAGTAGCAAGCTTAGCTTGGAGCAGACAGGTATTTTTGTTGATTTTGGATGGAATAAGCTAGCCATGGGGTCTGCTATACTGCGAAATCTATTGCCGACATTGCGCTTCTTGTGTTCTGGGTTTCGGGAAGGGAAAGAAAATTACACCCCCTCCAAACTTTTCAGATATCTAGTATCCAATTTGCAGATCCCATAGGCACACCGTTTCAGCATTTTGCTGTGTGTTTGAAAGGTTGACGGACCTCCCTCACATAGAAACCGTTGCTAAGGTAGGATTTTTTTCAAGATGGCGGCGCGCTGGACGCAGCGGCTACTGTGGTTCCCTGTTCAGTGTCGTGTTTTCTTTGTTATTTACACGTTAGTTTTAAGTTTACTTACAAGTGTAGGTCGTGCGCTCTTCTACAACCGTCAGGAACTTTTAAACCTCAGAACGGATTACTCACTTCCCTCCACCATCATGGACAATTTCCCATCGATATTATCCGCTCACCGGTCTCGCAGTGGAAACGCTGCCCCCATCGGCAACGTAAACAAAAGAGGGGAAAACGTGGCGGGCTACATGCTAAGCTAAGTAGCGTTCCCTTCAAAGTTTCCCTCCCCAGCATCTTCATGGCTAATGCCCGGTCGTTAGCTAACAAAATGGACGAGATAAGACTCAGGCTGTCCTCTCAGAAAAGGCTGCAGAACTGCTGTCTGCTGATGTTTACGGAGACTTGGCTCAACAGCAACATAGCCGACTCGGCAGTCGAGCTAGCGGGCCGCACAGCCTTCCGTGCTGACAGCACAGCGGACTCCGGCAAGATCCGCGGAGGAGGTTTGAGTATTTATGTCAATATCTCTTGGTGCAACAATATAAAGATCGTCGAAAGGCATTGCTCTGCTGATCTTGAGCTCCTTATGATTCAGTGCAGGCCTTTTTACCTGCCCAGGGAGCTAACAGCCGTTACCATTGCCGCTGTATACATCCCCCCACATGCTAATGCTAAGGTAGCACTTAAGCAGCTACAATGTGCCATCAGCAGACAACAGACCAAACACCCGGACAATGCCTTTATCATAGGTGGTGACTTTAATCAGGCTAACCTCAGCTCTGTATTGCCCAAATTCCATCAGCATGTCTCCTGCCCCACTAGGGGACAAAACACCCTGGACCATCTCTATACAAACATCAAGGACTCATACAAAGCTACTCCCTGCCCTCATCTGGCGCATTCTGACCACCTCTGCCTGTTCCTGGTCCCAGCCTACAAACCCCTAATAAAACGGATCAAGCCAGCAGTAAAGACAATCACTGTCCTGTCAGAAGGAGCAGTCTCTGAACTCCAGGACTGTTTTGAAAACACAGACTAGAGTATTTTTGCACATTCAGCTACCCATGGCTCCCATACAGACATTAATGAACAGACATCTGCCATACTAGCCTACATTAACTTTTGCACTGAGAGTGTCACAACAAAAAAATCAGTCTGCACCTTTCCAAACCAGAAACCCTGGATGACCAGTGAGGTCCGGCAGCTGTTGAAAGTCCGGGATGCAGCATTCAAGTCAGGTAACTGTCAGCCCTACAGCGCAGCCAGATCAAACCTCAAAAAGGGCATCAGAACAGCCAAACATAAATATTCCCTACAAATAGAGGACCACTTTCACAATAACTCTGATCCTCGGCGAATGTGGCAAGGCATTCAATCTACTACAAAAGCTCGCGGTCCCGCTGTCCATGATGCCTCCCTGCCAGCCAAGCTAAATCATTTCTATGCCCGCTTCGACAAGGACAATACTGACCCAGCCACAAAAATCCCTAGCCACCCAGAAAACCAGGTGCTCACTCTTATCAGTCGCAGAGGTCAGAGAATCACTGCGCAGAGTGAACACACGGAAGGCTGCTGGACCAGACGGCATACCGGGTTGGGTCTACCGGGAATGTGCCGACCAGCTGGCTGAGGTCTTTACACCTGTATTTAACCTCTCACTGTCCCAATCTAAAGTCCCGGCATGCTTTAAGACCACCTCTATCATTCCTGTCTCCAAGAAACTAACATCCATATGTCTGAGTGACTACCGACCCATAGCACTCACCCCCATTGCCATGAAGTGCTTTGAAAGACTGGTTCTGGCTCACATCAAAAACATTATCCCCCCCACATTCGACCCACATCAGTTCGCCTACCGTCCCAAAAGGTCTACTGAGGATGCCATTGCCACTGCCCTACACATTGCTCTGACCCACCTTGAACTTAACAACACATACATCCGGATGCTGTTTATAGATTACAGCTCTGCCTTCAACACTATCATCCCCGCCAAACTAACCACCAAACTCCTCTCCCTTGGCCTCAACCCCTCCCTCTGTAACTGGATCCTGGACTTCCTGACCAACAGACCTCAGTCTGTTAGGTTAGGTGACCACTCCTCCTCCACCCTGACCCTCAGCACAGGTGCCCCTCAAGGCTGTGTTCTGAGCCCCCTCCTTTTCTCCCTCTTCACCCACGCCTGCCTGCCAACTCACCCCTCAAATGTTATAGTTAAGTTTGCAGATGACACCACAGTCATTGGCCGTATCACCAACAATGACAAGATGGCCTACAGAGACGAGATTGAGCACCTCACATCATGGTGTACTACCAACAATCTTGTCCTTAATGTGCAGAAGACAAAGGAGCTGATTGTGGACTTCAGGAGGTCTAGACGCTGCAGCCACTCCCCCATACACATCAATGGGGTGGAAGTGGAGTGTGTTTCCAGCTTTAAATTCCTTGGAGTCCACATCAGCGAGGACCTTTCGTGGACATTAAACACCCAGGCCCTTGTGAAAAAGGCCCAACAACGCCTGCATTTCCTGAAGAGGCTGAGGAGCGCCCGTCTACCCCCCAAAATTCTCACCAACTTCTACCACTGCACCATAGAGAGCATCCTGACCATCTGCATCTCAGTGTGGTACGGCAACTGCAACTCAGTAGACCAGAAAGCTCTGCAGCGGATTGTCAAGGCGGCCCAGCATATCACCGGTACCCAGCTCCAAGCCATAAAAGACATTTATCACAAACGCTGCCTTCGAAGGGGTCTGAGCATCAGCAGAGATCCCACCCACCCCAACCATGGACTGTTCTCCCCCCTGCGCTCTGGGAGGCGCTACAGGAGCCTCAGAGCCCGCACTACCAGGCTCAAAAACAGCTTCTTTCCACAAGCTGTTGCCCACCTGAACCTGGCTATCCACTGAGTGTCTGTAGATATTTTTTAAATATTTTGTACTCCAGCTCTTTTTTAACTTATTTTTAGCTTTTGGTCTTCATGTGTGTATATCTTATACTGTGTTTGTCTGTGTCTGTCTTGGTCTGTCTTGCACTGTTTGGTGAAGCCACAGCCCTCATTTCATTTTTAACATGTGCCTGCACATTGTTTCAATAAAATTGAATTGAATTGAATTGGACAAGCACCGTTCTGGGGCGGTACTTTGCGAAAGGTCAGTTGGCCGTGTCTGCGGGTGGGAAGCCGGATGTGCTTGTGTCCTGGTCACTGCACTAGCGCCTCCTCTGGTCAGTCGGGGTGCCTGTTCGAGGGGGAGGGGGAACTGGGGGGAATAGCGTGATCCTCCCACGTGCTACATCGCCCCGGTGAAACTCCTCACTGTCAGGTGAAAAGAAACGCCTGGTGACTCCACATGTATCGGAGGAGGCATGTGGTAGTCTGCAGCCCTTCCCGGATCGGCAGAGGGGGTGTGGCAACAACCAGGATGGCTCAGAAGAGTGGGGTAATTGGCTGGATAAAATTGGCGAGAAAAAAGGGGGAAAATTCCACAAAAAAAGACGTTTTTTTCTTACGGGACATCTCTGAAAGCTTTGTTTCATAGACTAAAAATACAGTCCGATTTCATGAAAATGGGGCTTTCACTGAGACCATCTTGTAGTCCGTATGCAAGATGAAATAAATGATCATAACAATATCCTGTAGAATGGATATGTATTTCTAATTCATGCCAACACTTAAGGATGTCCGTAGGAGGGAAATGGTTTTAAGAAAACACAAATCTCTTGCTGTAAAGAACAAGCGGGGCTGCTAAAGTAATCTTTATACAGAGAGCTGTTAATCCCTGATGTGATTAAGTCAAAGTCTGAGTGCTCTGCTTGGAATACATCTCAGTAACTAACATATTAAAAAGGAAGGGGGAAAAAAAAGGACAAAATCAGAAAAAAAAGATTAGATCAATAATAACACATTCAGAAATGCATTTTTCTTACAAAATGAGATCATGAATTGTTCAATCCAAAATGCACCAGTAAATACAGGACAAATGCAAAAACTTCCAATCATTTAGAAATCTTTATGGACTGCAAATACCTTGTTCAGCTTCTGAGTCTTACTTCCCTGACAGCAATCATTTTGAAAGAGGACGTACAGGCTTTTATCATAGAGCAGATATCACATTTTTATACAAAAATCATTCAGAAAATTCAAAGGTTAAAGCCAGAAATGCTCTAAGGGCATACTCCGCACGTCACATTACTCTTCCATTTTGACTGATTTCCAGGTGGGATAGAATAAGTGAACATGTGGGTCAGCGCTTTGGTTCTGTTTATCCCACAAATTCTCTTTAATCCAAGGTAGGAAATCTGCTAACACAGTCTCCTCGCCTGCTGAAATCTGGTTTCTAGAACGATCAACACACTTGCCTTGAAGGTTTGTTGCTACATCTGGAGCAGGTGCCTCTATTGTAATTTAGGTCATACGGTTTGAGTAGACACAATTTTGTCCAAAGCCAGGCACTACAAGCTAATTTTTCAGTTGCTCGATCCAATTTGCCATTAATACTCCCTTTAGTTGATCAAAGAATGTAGAATTTGTTCCTCTGGATACCATGTTTATTGACAAATGCATTTCATCACTCATGTAAGTGACCTCTTCAGTCTCAACTAACTGCAGGTATCCATCCATCCATTATCCAATCCACTTATCCTGCTCTCAGGGTAGCGGGGATGCTGGAGCCTATCCCAGCAGTCATTGGGCAGCAGGTAGGGAGACACGCGGGACAGGCCGCCAGGCCATTACAGGGCCGACACACTCTCCTCCTCTGGGTGCTCCGGTTTCCCACAGTCCAAAGATATGAAGGTCAAGTGAATCAGCTGTACTAACTGCAGGTATCCTTACCCTTATAAACCATACAGTGGCATAACAACCAAAACCAACGATCGGTTTCATATGCAAATTGCCATGACCATTAACTAGAGTTTCATTAACTAGAGTGAAACGGATCATTCAAAGAATGTTGAATCAGTTCATCTGAACCGATTCAACCTTCTTTGATCTTCTTACCTGGATTATTGAGCATACATCAAGAAACTGGTCGTTGGTTTTGATCGTTATGCCACTGTATTGTTTATAAGGGGTGGGGATACCTGCAGTCAGCTGAGACAGAAGCAGTCACTTAGATGAGTGATGAAACGTATCTGTCAATAAACGTATCCAGATGAACTCATTCAACCTTCTTTAATTTTCTTACCTGGACTATTGAGCATGTATCAAGACGTCCCCTTAGTTGAGTTTAATTGCAGTTTTTGTAAATGTATATATCAGTTGTGAGAATGTTGTATCGCTTTATTAATATGCCCACATGTGAAGAACTTTGGCCGGTTAATAGAGTTGTCTTCATATGCAGAACGTTTAAGGGTTCTTCAGCAGTCTGCCTAGTTCGGTGTGAATGCAGCCAGTGAAGTCACATCAGCTGCAGCAACGGGGAAGCGGAGAGGAGCTGCCTCCTTATCAGTTAATGGATGAGTAAACAGGAATGTCTGCCTTTTCTCTGTGCTGACACTTAAAGTGATGATTCCTATTTTCCACCCCAAACACAGGACAGCCACACACAAGCGGAGAGCACTTTTGCACCCATGATAAAAAAAGAAAAAAGAAAAACAAAATGTAAGTATGTGAACAACCAATCTCCCGACATGAGTTGTAAGGGGAGACATCCCAAAATTGATCACCGGAATGTGTTGTTTGCCTTGGATGCCATATTGTTATCTCCCACTTAAAGACTGTGTACAAAGCCTTGAACTTGCACATAAATCACATGGTGTGGGTTCGGTCAGGCCTAAGGAGAGGTAATCAATAATGCTCCTGCAGACGCAGAGGAAGAGGTTGAGTTTGCACTCTTGGCTACTCTCATTACCATAATCATCCCCCCTTAAGTGATGCAAATTCAAACACAGACATCAACATGGCCCTGGGGGATGAATTCACCAACAGTAAAGGCCTGCAAGTAAAAAAATAAAAAAAATAAAAAAAATAAGACAAATACATTTGCTTTAACATGACTGAACTGCTTGTAATAATCTCTGATGATTCTCGTGATTGGAATTTCTGGAATTGTCTCAGTGAGTCAAGCAGATATTCTGTGTATCTGAGCTATAAGAGGAGACAAAGGCGCTCACAAGGGAGGAAGACGCAGTTGCCTGGGACGGTGTTTTCAGTCAAGGCGCAACTTTGACAGCATGTCTGATACCCAAGAATCATTTAATAGTAAAAATAAACCAACCCAGATAATATTCTAATAAAAGTATGAATAATATGCCTTTTAGCAAAACTCTGACAAGAACTCAGATGTTGTCCAAAGGAATTGAATCAAGTGCAACTGGACTTGGTATATATCCGTGAAAACGTTTCGCCTCTCATCCAAGAGGCTTCATCAGTTCATGCCTTTCTGACTAGACCAAGCTAGTCTGACTGGCTGGTGATGAAACTCAGATATTTATCCTCTTTGTAGTCGTTATCAGAGCTATTGATGTCCATGGCTCTTTGTGTTCCGATGTTTACCAACGCCCGTCGCTATCAGAGCTATTGATGTGCATGGCTCTTTGTGATCCGATGTTAAGCAGCGACGGTCGTTGGGGGTGTTAGTTTCGACTTCGTTAGTGCTCCATTTAGTGGTCATGAGTCGTTGGAGCCGTTAGTGACTGACTGTTGTTCTTGGAGGCAAAGCTTCTTGAGTCTCCTGGTTAGAGATGAAAGGACGGCATTGTAAGTGGGAGACAGGTGGTGTTGCAGACCTCCTCCTCTGTTGAGGGATGGTTTTTCTAGTTTCGCATAGATGGCTTCCTTCACCCCTCTTTCAAACCATCTATCTTCCCTGTCCAAAATGTGTACGTTGCTGTCCTCAAAGGAGTGTGTCTTCTCCTTTAGGTGTAGATAAACTGCTGAGTCTTGTCCTGAGGAGTTTGGCCTTCTGTGTTGGGCCATCCGTTTGTGTAGTGGTTGTTTGGTTTCTCCTATGCATAGGTCAGTGCAATCCTCATTGCATTGTACAGCATACACCAGATTGCTTTTCCGGGTGTGTGGTACACGGTCTTTGGGATGAACCAGTCTTTGTCGGAGTGTGTTGCTGGGTTTGAAGTATACCAGGATGCGGTGTTTGTTAAAAATTCTCCTGAGTTTCTCGGAGACCCCAGAAACATACAGGATGACTATGTTATTCCTTCTTTTCCTTTTCTCCTCATCGCTCACCTGGTTGGTCTTTTTGGAACGTGTTGCAGTTTTCACAAAGGTCCAACTGGGGTAGCTGCAGGTTTTTAAAGCTCCCCTCAGGTGTTTGGGTTCTTCCCGTTGGACCTGAGTGCTGCTGGGCACATTGTCAGCTCTGTGTTGCAGAGTTCGGATGACGCCCAGTTTGTGTTCCAGAGGGTGGTGTGAGTCGAAAAGTAGATACTGGTCTGTGTGTGTTGGTTTCCTGTAAACCCCAATGTGGAGGCTCCTGTCTTCCCCAATGTGGACGTCACAGTCCAAGAAGGGCAAACTGTTGTTCTTTGTCTTCCCTTGTGAACTTAATGTTCTTGTCCACTGAGTTGATGTGTTTGGTAAATGCTTGCACCTCTTGTGTTTGGATTTTGACCCATGTGTCGTCCACATATCTGAACCAGTGGCTCGGAGGTGTTCCTCTGAAGGATTTCAGGACCCTGTGTTCTACCTCTTCCATATATAAGCTGGCCACAATGGGAGATACTGGTGAGCCCATTGCACAGCCGTGTTTCTGTCTGTAAAACTGGCCCCTGAATTGGAAATATGTAGTGTTCAGGCAAAGGTCCAGTAGTTGGCAAATCTGGTCTGGGCTGAGGTTGGTCCTATCGTGGAGGGTGTCGTCCCGTACCAAACGTTGCCTCACAGTTTCCAAAGCCTCCATGGTTGGGATGCAGGTGAATAACGAGGCCACGTCGTAGGATACCATGGTTTCATTCAGTTCCAGTTTTATGCCTTGGACCTTGTTCACAAAGTCAATGGAGTTTTGGATAAGGTGAGGTGTTTCGCCCACTAAAGGGGTCAAGATGTTGGCTATATGTTTGGCAATGTTGTACCTGACCGAGTTTATGCTGCTGACGATGGGCCTGAGGGGGGTTCCATTTTTATGGATCTTAGGGAGTCCATATATGCATGGAATGTTATCTTGTGGGTAGAGACGGTGGTATTGTATCCGATCAATGGTTCCTCCTTTCTGTAGTTTCTGTAGGTATTCTATTATTCTCCTCTTGTAACCACTAGTTGGATCGCGTCTCAGCGGTTGATAGGTGTCGGTGTCGCTGAGTAATGACGTGATCTTGGCGTGGTAGTCTGTTGTGTTGAGGATAACCATGCATCTCCCCTTATCTGCTGGAAGGATAGTGATGTTTTCATCCATGCTCAGGGCTGTCACAGCTTTCCTTTCCTCCATGGTTAGGTTGGCAGGAGGGAGTTTTGCATTGGACAGAGCTGCTGATACCCAGCAACACACTCCGACAAAGACTGGTTCATCCAAAAGACCGTGTACCACACACCCAAAAAGGCAATCTGGTGTATGCTGTACAATGAGGATTGCACTGACCTATACATAGGAGAAACCAAACAACCACTACACAAATGGATGGCCCAACACAGAAGGCCAAACTCGTCAGGACAAGACTCAGCAGTTTATTTACACCTAAAGGAGAAGACCCACTCCTTCGAGGACAGCAACGTACACATTTTGGACAAGGAAGTTAGATGGTTTGAATGAGGGGTGAAGGAAGCCATCTATGCGAAACTGGAAAAACCATCCCTCAACAGAGGAGGAGGTCTGCAACACCACCTGTCTCCCACTTACAATGCCGTCCTTTCATCTCTACCCAGGAGACTCAAGAAGCCTAGCCTCCAAAAACATCAGTCGGTCACTAACGGCTCCAACGACTCATGACCACTGAATGGAGCACTAACTAAGTCGAAACGAACACCCCCAACGATCGTCGCTGCTTAACATCGGATCACAAAGAGCCATGCACATCAATAGCTCTGATAACGATGGGCGTGGCTAAACATCAGAACACAAAGAGCCATGGACATCAGTAGCTCTGATAACGACTCCAAAGAGGATAAATATCTGAGTCTCATCACCAGCCAGTCAGACTAGCTTGGTCTAGTCAGAAAGGCACGAACTGATGAAGCCTCTTGGATGAGAGGTGAAACGTTTTCACGGATATATACAAAGTCCAGTTGCACTTGATTCAATTCTTTTGGATAACCATGAGCTGGATGAATGAGAACATTCACAGACAACTCAGATGTTATGCACCTACCAATGATTTATATTTAATCGCTGCGTGAAATAATGATTGGAATATGCAATTTGACAACCATGCGAATCAAACTCAGTATTAATGGATTTGTAAATAAACATGTAGAAAATTACACTCCATGTATTATAATTTTATACTAGTTGTTTGGTTGCCTCATTAGAAGCAATTGACAGGCTTGCTGGGGAGTGAAAAGGCAAAAGAAAGGTGTCAGACTGCTGAAAGTCTAATCTGTCTTTTCCTCCATTAATGAGGGAATGAGCAGCTAATTGAAGGATTGTATGGGGCTGAGGGGACGGGGTCCTTCAAACAGATGGTAGGGGCCTGATCTTGAATAAATAAGCTATTACGTCCACATGGAGATGAAACAAAGAGACGGCCTCATGCCAGCTTCTCTGACAACTTTGTTAAAACATTTAACATTATGAATTATGTCAGATGTTAAGATGATGACACGAGTAAATACAAACTGTAGAGCTGCCCCATCACAATTCATTATGCACTAGGAATGGTAATGTTCAATACACTATGAGAAAGGGAAAAAAAACAAGTAAGTGATCCTTGTGGCTTTGGCATACTGATTCCATTTTTTCCATCTTTACCCCTAACAGAGCGGTAGGGCAAGGATTTCTAAATATTCTTTTTGTATTTGTATGCATGATATGCTGCTGGTTTCTGGCACGAGATTCTGATACAGCCAACTGTGTTTGTTCTTTGCCCGAGGACTATCAGTATTTTAATTTTCCAAGTTCATAGAAGTTGTTGACACTGGAAAGAAATTCCTCTATTTAAGAAACCGTATTCTCAACTGGCTTTCATGACTGAGCTGAAGAAATGGAACAGTCTGCCATGAAGGGCATGGCAATGCTATGATGTTTTAAGTTGCAGATATTACTACAAACGATGGAGATTTATGAAAAGAATACAATATTTCTAGTAAAAGATTTCATAAACAGTGGATTTATTTATACAGGATTATCTTTTCTGTTTGTACGGTGAGTCTTGCAGAAATAGGCCAAAGTAAAGCTATGATCTAAACATGTAAGCCCAGCCCAACTTATTCATGATCACATTTTCTCCAAACCCAAACTGAGCATGGAGACCTTTTTTTTTTTTTGCCTTCAGGGTTTGACTCAGATCTAAGTAAGTAAATGAGAAATTCAGAATAACCTGAGTTACTGGGTCTGATTCCATTTAGGGTATAGCTGTCAGTTACATCAATATGGTGGAGCGTAGTCGTCAACATGGCAACATATCCTTTATTTGATGTAGAGCAATACAAGTGATCACTGCTGATTTCCCTGAGCGCAGTCTGCAGCAAAACTCATTTCTCAATCCATTATCCAAGCCACTTACCCCAACTGGGGTTGCGGGAGGCTGGAGCCTATCCCAGCAGTCATTGGGCAGCAGGAGGGGAGACACCCTGGCCAGACCGCTAGTCCACCACAGGGCCGACACATTCACACCTAGGGACAATTTAGTATGGTCAATTCACCTGACCTACATGTCCTTGGAGTGTGGGAGGAAACCGGAGCACCCGGAGGAAACCCACGTGGACACGGGGAGAACATGCAAACTCCACACAGAGGATGACCCCCAAGGGTGGACAACAGGACCTTCTTGCTGTGAGGTGACTGCACTAACCACTGTGCCACACAAAACTCATTTATGACAGTTAGTATAGTTAAAACGGCATTAAGCTTCATAATTAGCATTTGCTCGATTCTTTAGTAACTAATCACAACCTTCAGCCTTACGAAGATGGTGGCAAATTTAATTTTTCCATAAATTTGAAAAATGCTTTGCCATCTCCTTCTATGAGGATGACCCCAAACTTCTTAGAAATGACATTTAAAACATTTGAAAGTTCATCATATATAAAACAATAATTTATTATTTCTCTCATTTTACAAAACATCAAATTGTGTTGCTAACTAAGGATTTTGTTAAGCTGTGTTATTTTGCTTAATACATGGAGTCCTACGAAAGCAAAAGCGACTATGTTGTGCTTCAACAAAAAAACACGGGGATATTTCAATTCAAACGTGAGGAATGCCTTCCTCTAACGATACCTACAAAAGGACATAACTTTATGATGTAGCTGACTGTATGTAACAGATGGTACATTGCAAGTTGAATAACCTATATAAAACAGCACCATTGAAGATATATTTATACTAAAAAAGTGGATTTGCTGGAATTTTTGTAATCATTTACAAAAGTCCTCTTGAAAAAGATTAAGTATTTGACCTTGCAGGCAAACATTATTGTTTCAATACGCATAAGGTATGCATTACAGTAAAATACTGATAAGAGATAATTGTTAAAAAAAAAAAACAAAACAAAACTGTAAATGTTGGTTGCTCACTTATGGCACACTGTCTCAACACACTTTCCAAACCTTTCAAAATTCAAATACTGTATTCTTTCAAATATTATTCAAAAGAGAAAGCACAAATATAGAATAGGTTATTGAAAGCATTTGAAAAACCATATCTTAGGTCATCACCTTAGCCATGTCTGATACATGTCCAAAAGTTCAACTGTGGAGCACATAATGGACCACCTCTCGACCCTTGTGGGTTCAAAAGTTCTTTTAGGAAAAGTTTTCCTTGATTCCTATGTACAAAATGTTGCCACATTGAACGAGGCAGGAATCTCTACCTCAATTGGTAGTGTCCTATGTACAGTACTTACACTGCAGGCCCCTCTAACTTGGCTGCCATTAAGACCTAACCCTAGAAGTACAACTAGACTGTGGTCACAGACAGGAGTGAGTTGTAAACTCTCGTGCCTTCGGGTGACTTGGTACCATGGGTCAACAGTTCCTGAATGGTCATCCAGTTGTCAAATATTTTCTTGTTCCTCTTTTTCATCATCTTTTTGTGGCTCAGTTCAATGATGTTGACCTCCTTTTTGTCCTCTTGGTTGGCCTGCTCCTTCAGACAGTCAGCACGGCTCTGTTTCATGAATTCGCGACGCTGTCTCTGCTCCTTGGCGCGCACAGCATGCTGTTTCCTTTCTTCCTTGCTCCAGTAGCGGCCCATTTTCATCTCACTGATGGCATCATCATCAGTGGTCATGCCACTGCGCTCCTCCCGGATACGCATAGCACGCTCCCTCAGCAGCTTGTCCCGCACGGGCCGCTTAGTGATGTAGCGTGTCCCATCGCTGCGGATCTTCACCTTCCACTCCATCTTGGGCTCTAGGTCACTGGGAGTGACAGGGTCACGACACATGCTGACCAGGCTGATCTGGCTCTGGGCATACTCGACAGCAGACTTCTGCTGGATCAGCTGCATGTAACTCTGATAGTGCTGTGCATGGGCTGGGATGTGGGCATGCTTATAAGGGGAGTGGGGCTGAGACAGAAGAGAGCTTCGCCCCGTGTTACTGGACTCTCCCAGTTTCCTCTCCTTTCCCTCTGCCTGCAAGCCTCCATCTGGATCCTTGGATGAGGCCCTAGTCCGGCTGGAGCCAGCGGCCTCCTGGATGGGGGACAAGAGAGGTTTGAGGACCCTGCTGTTGGAGAGAGTAGAACCCGAAGCTCCAGCCTGATTTTGGCTCTCTGCTCCACGACGCAGAGAGTTATCTGGAGAAAGCTCCGAGGTGAGGGGGGTGCTGCGACAGCTCTCCCCGGTGTTGTATGCACTGGAGCTGTCCTTGTCTGATTTCTCCGGCAGCTCAGTAATGTCGGACAGTTCGTGACGGCGTGCATCAATACTGGTATTGTAGTTGCGAAAGCCACTGTTATGGAGCATCCATGACTCGCGGTACTGCTCCCTCAGCTGCTGCATCTTGTGGGCACGGACAATATTTAGGCACTCCAGCTCGATGCAGCGCAGCTCCTCATTCAGAAGCTCTAGCTCTCTGTCCAGGCCATCCTGCTCCTGGCCGCCGGCCGCAATACTCTGGCAGTACAGACCCTGGCCCCCGCTGTTCCTCACTTGACACTTGAGCTCCAGCAGCTCTTGAAAGCGCTCGCACTCATCGGCTGGGATACCGAGGAAGTCGGCATCTGCATAGTCGGCCGAGATGAACGACTCACTGTTGAATGGCAGGTCGGTGCTGCCCAGGGTGTCCTGACTGTATGTTAGCTTTCTGCAGCTGCCGAGTGTGTTGGAGGCCACTGTGTGGTCATCCCCCAGGTTCTCCTGCTCAGAGCTCTCATCGTTGCGCGTGCTCTCGTCAGTGCGTCCCACTCCACTGTCCTTCTCATGGTGATTGGAGAGCAGTGTGGCTGTGTCTGTAGTGCCACCGTCCTCCTCACGCTTCTTCTTGAACAACAGACAAGAAAAAAATGGGATGAGAAATAATAATGCACTCATAGTGAAAGCGACTTAACTATTACGAGTGGACAATTTTATAAAAATATTCATGGACAAGTCTTACGTTGTAGATATTGGTTTGTAATAACAGCAGGTAACTTACATTTTGGCACGGAGGGAATCAATGATAATTAAAATGAAAGAGGCACTATAGTGTGACAGGCCACTGTTTAGCCCCAAGATAAACGAATTTAGGTAAATGATCGCTCGCTTGAGTTGAAAAATGTTCAGTTGGAGTAAAAATTTTGTTTTTAATGAACCAATCAGCTTAAAGCATGGCTACTATGAAGTCAAATGGGGACCGAGGGACTTAGTTGGAGTTCTGGTAAAGTTCCATATGTTCACTATGGAAAATATCGATTTGCCATTATTTTGTCAACTGTGAGAATAGATGCTCTAACTTACATTTATTGGGAAATATGCTAGTGTGCTAGGGGCGACAGTGGTGTAGAGATAGGGCAGGTTGTCTGGTTTGATCCTTGGCTCCTCGTTGCAAGATATCAAGGTGTCCTTGAGTAAGACGCCGATCCCTAACTGCTTCCAATGAGCTGGTTGTTACCTTGCGTGTTTGACACCGCAATCGATGTACGAGTGTGTGGGTGAATGTGAGGCACTCATTAATTGTAAAGTACTTTGAGTGGTTGTTGCAGCTAGAAAAGCACTATATAAATGCAATCCATTTACCATTTAGTGTGCTAACATTTTGCATGCTGATTTTAGATTGGTAGCCACCGGTCAAGCACCTGATGATGTCGCGAAACTATCTTCACACCTTTTATTCCATTTTGGGTTTGTTTGTGTGAACAGAGATGCACTATATTTGCCATCGTGTTTGTGTGAACACACCATAAGGACTGAAACATTTCCTTCTATTTTCTGACATCTCACTTTTTCTTTTGCATTTTTTTGTATATGAAATAAAAATAGAGGATTTTGACTCGTTAAATCAGCCTGGCCTTCTTTTATTTCAAGGTATTTTTTTGCTTGAGCTGATGAGGGGTGCAGGTTTCCTTTATACCTACTTAACTACACTGGATACGATGATAATTGAAAATAAGTCCACAGACCTTTTATTTTATTATTTGAGGAAAAAGACAGCAGGCAGTATCCCTGCTGAGGAACAGTTTGTGAATTATTCAAGTAAACAGGACATTTTTTGTTTTCAGATATCATGTTTGTAGAATGAAAAGTTGGTTAGTGGCGAATGGCCAAATCATCGCTGTGTACCACAGTTTACACTGTTTGTGGTCAAAATGTTAAATACAGCTGTTCGCTCACTTTATTTAGTAAGCAAAACAGTGTTTTGATCATTTTTGGAATTACAGTTTGGCAATGAATAGCAATTTTGATTTATGACTCTATGCTTTCTTTATCTGTATTAGGATTTATTGTATGAAACTTTATGATTCAGTGTTGACCTAAAATAGCCCAGCATTTGCATTGCTCATTTTGGTACCTCTGAACAAGTGTTACTTAATATTTGAGTAAAAATTAATTAAAATGGAAGCCTTCTCCCATGGTACTTGCCGCCTTCAAAATAATTTAGAACTGAACATATGTGCTGTTCTAGACTGAGCAAGTTGGTTTCCTTCATGTTGTGTGTGTGTACCTGCTGTAGCATGCTGGCAGTGAACTGCATTGCCTGATGGTGTTGCTGCTCCAGCATGTCCATATGTAGATCATCGAGGAAATCATTTCTGTCATCATCCATCCAGCCCTCGTCCAACTGGTACATAGTAGGGGAGATGAGTGGTTTGTCAGAAGCAAATAATGTGCATAAACTCCCTACAGAGATCACCAGATTAAATAATGTATATATTAGATTTATTAAGTATATTAAGTATTGGCCCTGTGATGGCCTGGCGGCCTGTCCAGGGTGTCTCCCCGCCTGCCGCCCAATGACTGCTGGGATAGGCTCCAGCATCCCCGTGACCCTGACAGCAGGATAAGCGGTTTGGGTAATGGAGGGATAGATATTAAGTATATATTCTTCTTCTTGCTCTTTCACCTTATTCCCTGTTTCTCAGGGGTCGCCACAGCAGATTGTACAGTTTTCATCGGTATCCTGTGAGGGTACAGCACCAATGGTGGCCATTGTTAACCTGGGCCTCAGCCAATCATGTATGGAGCCTCGATTGATCCGGTATGATCTTGTCAATCCACACAACAACTTGGAAACATTATATGTCAGATGGCCTTCCTGACACAATTACTAAAGCTATGGTTGGGGGCACAGGTAAAGTGCTGGATGCCAGCCCAGTATTCAAGGACTTGCACCCATGCCTTTCGCTAAAGTATTAAATATATATTAAAGGTATTAAAAGCCTCATTTGCATAATCTAGATCAGAGTGGCTCTTGAGTTTCCATACAGAAGGTTGTTCTACCTACCTGGATCTCTGGTCTGGCCACCAGCAGACAAATGTTCTGGTTCTCCTCACTGGTTAGCAACGCTACGGCATCCTCACGGTTCTGGATCTCAACACCATTGATCTGGGGGGACAGAGGCAGGACTAATGAGAAAATTGGGGCATCATGCATAAAGATTGCATATGCAAAAAAACGCTTCAGAAGACGTGTGCATCACTTCCCATCAGGGGAAATAAAGAGTAAACCTGAGTTGAGAATGACTCCCGAGGCAAAATAGTAAAAGTAAAGCACAATGACTTTTTCATTGAAATAATTTCACTCTCTGTCCAAGAATAATGCTTTTTTCAGTGAGTTAAGTAGGCTATCAGATAAAGTCTACATCTAGACGCAGGCAATTTGTGTTAAGTCTATAAAGAGTAGAATGATTTTGCCCCCCCCCCCCAAAAAAATCACATAATTGTTTATTATTTGTGTGAGCTGCAAATATTTGAATACTCAAATGGTTTCATCAATCAGATAAAATTGACAATAGGAAATAACCTAAATGGGCACATAAAGATGTAACACACCTTGGTCAATATTCAAACGGACAAATGAACTGCTTACAGTTCATTACTGGTGGCTGCATGACAATGATGGCACGATGCTAGACTGTCTACAAAGGTGTGGTGCCCAATATCTTATAGAAAAAAACATTATCTCTTCTACCTGAAAGGAGGATGGATGACCCTGGCCCATGTAACGTGTAAACAAATGCTGCCCTCTTGTAACGGAGTTGAGATGTGATATGTTGGGAAATGGGAGTTTTAGTGAAAATGTTTATTTTACAACACAGCTTTCACTAATTTTTTGTCCCCAGGACAGAATCCATGATGACATGGCGTAATTGCCATGCAATTCTGGTGCAGTGGGGCATTTGATGCTGCTGGTGCCAACCTTTCCATTAGTGCTTTGTCTCCAGTATCAGTCTCAAAAATTATAAATAAACATTATGTGCAGCCTGCTGTTCATAAATCCATTAGAGCCAGAGCGAAAATTGGAACTGTTTAGTTTGGACTCTACACTTTGCAAGTGTAGTTGCCACAATGTAGTTTTTGGCATCTACTTTTATGTCCAAAGATGTTTTCTTTAGTCTAAGTCAGTTGATTCTATCTTAAAGACCTTTTTTTTTTCTTCTGGCCTCCACCTCACCAACCAGCATCTCTATTTCATAAACCTTTCTTTTCTTTTTTCACTCAGATTTGGCCAATTTTGTTCACCCAGAAACAGTTGACTGGAAATGTGGGCCTACTTATATCCATATGAATGTTCTAAAAAGTTGTTTCAACAGCCATTTATGGCTACTTTTGGGAGGTATCAGGGTGGACAGAGAGGCTTGTGCATGATTTCAAGTTGGTTGGCATGGTGCAGGATTTGGCATGTTCAGCATTTTATAAATCGGATTATTTTTCAATGCCAGTAGTTTTCTTCTTTTGTGCACACGTAACTTATAGTATGTGTAGAACCGCCACAAAATCAAATGCAGGAGTCCCCTGGTCTTTCCCTAACCCTTGTCATGACTGTTTTGTCTTGTGTAGCGTTCTACGTTGTGTGCTGCATTTAAATATAGTTTTAAACATTAAGCAAGTACTCCTATACACCATAACTCACAAAAGCTGCATCAGTAGATAACCTCAAAATCCAGTATGATAAAATGGAGTGCAAAGTCCAAACTACAGAGCTAAGACAGTGGAAAAAGTAAATAAAAACAACTCTTTTTTTCCCTGGGATATTAGTGAATCATTCACAAGCAAGTAACCAGTCCACAGAGAAGTGCCAGGTGTTAGAATGAGGACCTATAGACCGCTAAAGCCTCTTATTTTGGGGCTTGAGTCTGTTGACATAGAAAACTTACCTGGATGATTCTGTCCCCTTCTCTAATTCTGCCATCTTTTGCGGCGATGCTGTTTGGGTCGATCTACAGCAAACAGAGAATAAAAATGATATATGCAGTGGGAACCCCCCCCCCCACCCCAAACTCTCTCTCTCTCACACACACACATCACCCTAAACTTGTGGGGACCCCTTATTGACTACATTCATTTCTTAGCCCTTAAACCTAACCTTAACCATCATAGCTACATGCCTAACCTTAACTTAATCCTAATTCTTACCATACCCCTAAAATCTAAGTCCTAACCCTAAAATAGACCCTTTTCCTCATAGGGACCCATAAAATGTCCCCACAAGGTAGGAAGTCCTAATGGGAACATTTGGTCCCCATTAGGACCAAAAAAAAAAAAGGGTAAAAGATAACAAACCTGACACACACACACACACACATGACCACTGACAATCTTATTTGCTGGCTTATTCGTGTTGAGATGCATCTCATACCTCACTAACATAGATCCCGGTTTCATCCTCATCGTCAGTCCTGTAACAGACTGTCAGGCCGAGCTTGTCCTGGATATTGGCTCGATACAGATCCACCTCCTAGAGAGACACACAAGATCACAACCTCCAGGTTATACCTCAACATCGGGAACGTTTTTCCCAAGTCTGAAAATTGCTTTGTCTTTGGATGTTTTTTTGTTTTGTTTCTTTTTGTTTTGTGGATACGAAAAAATATATTGGATATAAAATGAGATCACAGAGCAACAACGATCCATCAATCATTGTAATTAATCTTTCAGCTGGGCCCGGCGAGGCCACTGACTCTCTTCGACACCTGGTGACAGCATGAGAGATGATGCAGCGGCCTGTAGATGGGCAAAGTCCCGTGTGACACTCGTCAACACCTGTAATCTGGCAGATACAGATATAGATAGGAGCTGTGCTTTTCTCCGGGAGTAGGCCACAGGTTCTGAGAGAGTTAAATATCCCTGAGCTGTTTCGAGGCGCAGTCAATATTTGCTAAAAGCTCTCCTAATCTGCTGTAAACTGCACATTCAAATCGCACATGAAGAATATTTGGTGTGGTGTGCACACACGTGTTTTAATCTAACCATCTTGCTTTAATTTACTGCCTACGATGGCTGACTTTAAAAAAAAAACCCAAACCCTTATCCTTGTCTGCCTCATGTTCAGACTAAATCGTGCATCAGTTGTGCCAAGGCAGCATAAGTCTTAAGGCGTGTTGTAATGTTCTTATGTAAATGACTTGTAAGCAGTCAGTGCTATTGTTTACTAGGAGGCGGAGAATCACTATTTCACAACAGCAGAATGTGTATATTCAGAGAAAACAACAGTAAAGTCAATGGATGAAGCTGGTAAAAGAAAAAAAAATCCATCAAAACAAAGGAAAGATCCTTTGTCACTGTCTCTGTGTGCCTCGTTGATCAGGGTGTCTGAGATGGAGCTTCTCCTCACAAGGGCGCCAGGCTGAGTCAGAGACTATGTGATTGGTCCATGGTGAGAGACGGTGAGCACGTCCGCTGCGCATCTGCCCCTGGGGCAGCCTGAACTTCACCTCAAAGGTCCTCAATGGATATTAATTATCAAGCGGTAGGTGGTTGAGGTTGAGGGGATGGGGGGTGGGCATGGGAAGAGGTCATACGCAGAGCAGACCAAAGGGGCCGATAGTCACTATCTCCCAGCTACATCCTCATCATTATGGCCTCATTAGACTTTGTTAATGTGCATCATCCTATCCATCACTGCAGAGCTATTATCCCTGGCATGTAACGATCCACTGGCTCTCATCTCTATACCTCAGGAGACTCAAGGAGCGCCCCCTCTGGAGGACACAGGCCTTGTCACGAATAAGTAATGATGTCAACGATCCGCATCTGCCGGAGGAAAAAAGATAGCCACTCTTTTCCTGTCTGGCTTACGTCTGAGTGTGTTTGTGTGTGGGGAGAGTGGGTTGGGCCCATCAATAGCTGAGATATATCAAGGGGCTGGGGCCTTGTGGTGACCAGCGGGGCCATTGGGCTGGAGACACCAAGGCTAAGCCAGGCAAACTGATGGAGTAATATTGCATTTGCTGTCTGAATAAACATCTTCACTGAAAAAGTGATGGAGGGGAGACAAGAGATGGAGATCTACCTCATACTCCAGCTCCTCTCGCTCCATGTCCTGCTGTATGCCCTCCAGGAAATCGGGGTCAAAATATCCATGCCCTGGAGAATGCCTAAGACGAATAGAACAGCATTAGATGTGATAGAAAGATGCTAGCTCAAAACAAGGACTGGCAAACTGGGCGAAGACAAGTAAATATTTAAAAACTCGCTAATTGTAAAACAGGGAGGAAGTAAGGGCTCATTGTAACAGTAAGTCTTGAATCAACTGGAGCTTTGCCCTGAGGCTTATCAGAAATGAATATGCCATATACTTAATGTCATTCTAAAATCAATTAAATGAGCAATGATTGGTTATTAAAGGGCAACTATACTTCTACCAGAGAGAGAAAAAAATATTACTAGAGGTATAAAATGTACCCAAAATAGAAATTTAGTAGATAAAAGCTGGAACTAAATATGCAATGGGCAGGACCATTTTAATATGCCCGTGTGCCCTGGAGACCAGTTATCTTCATGTGGCATAATTGACAACCGGAACATTTTCCGTGAACTTTACAGAGACCAAATGAAAACTGGTCTGGTCAGGCCAAAAGAAGAGATGTCACTGTTCTAATTAACTTATTATTCCATTGTGTCGAGTGGTGGGATGACCTTTTCAGCACAGGCAAGCTCTGAAACCAAAATCTCTCTGTGTCTCAAATCTACATTTAAACTAAAAATCCTTCGGCGAAAGTAGTGGATGAAAAGCTTTTTCGCTATCAAGTATTAAAAAAAAAAAAGAATCAGGATAACTTTGTTCCCCCCCATTGTAGCTGATTTGAATGAGACTCACTCCTCGGGAAGCAGATCATAGTCCAGCATGGTCGGGGCGGAAGCGGGCAGCTTGGTGAGGGCCATGATCTGCTCAAAAGTGATGTCGGTCTGGGTGCTGATGTCTACCAACGGGGCATCAGAAGCAGAGCTGGCTGGTTTGGGGCGCGGGGCACGACGTAGCACTTGCACCATGATGGGCTCTTTGGCCATGCGGAAAGCCTCCACTGCCTGGTCGTGGGTGGCCTTGGACAGATCTTTCCCATTGACCTACACAGAGGCAGGAAAAAGTGGAGAGGGAAGGGTGGTGAGTTACGAAGTGTCTTGGCGAAAACACAGTTATGAAGAAAAAGACACAGAGTCCACACATTACTTCTTTGTTCCATTAGGTTCAACTTTAAAAATACAAATAAATAAAGTGCCAAGCGTGTTGCTCTTTATAAGCCAAGACACTGCTGTTTGTCAAATATCATCAAGGCATAGTCCGACATGTCACCCCGATTATCAGGGTAGTCAACTGCTCCACCCTCCACCCCCTCTGCCGATCCAGGGAGGGCTGCCGTCTACCACGTGCCTCCTCCGATACATGTGGAGTCACCAGCCACCTCTTTTCACCTGACAGTGAGGAGTTTTGCCAGGGGGACGTAGAGCGTGGGAGGATCACGCTATTCCCCCCCAGTTCCCCCTCCACCTTGAGCAGGTGCCCCGACCAACCAGAGGAGGTGCTAGTGCAGTGAACAGGACACAGACCCACATCCGGCTTTCCATCCTCAGACATGGCCAATTGTGTCTGTAGGGACGCCCGACCAAGCCGGAGGTAACACGAGGATTCGAACCAGTGATCCCCGTGTTGGTAGGCAAAGGAATAGACCACCATGCCACCTGGATGCCTCTAGGGTAGTCAACTTTAGGGGTAAAACATCACTTTTAGATACTGATATGAGTTGAATATACTATAGTATTGGTTGATGGAGAAGAAATGCCAAATAAGATGTAAAACCATCAAAGAGAGAAATGCATTTATCATGTATTCATGCTTTTCCCCCCTTTTGGTACCTACCCAGTCTTGTGACACCTAAAAAGATACCTTGCAAACAAATGCAATTATTTCCAGTGATGAATGAATCATACAACCAAGAGATTTATCTACTGAGATAAAGAAGTGATATTTCATTTCAATGAAATTATTAGTGCCACAGCATGTTTTACAGGGCCATGGCTGGACCAATTAGGAATAGACATTCATTAAAGCCCCTCCTTAATTAATCAAGGTCATTAGTGGGTCCCACATGGAGGGGACCTCATTTAGCCAAGTAATTTCTCAACAGAGGATAAATCTAACCTCCTGTCAGAGACAGTGGAGTGGGCAGAGCGCGCTAACCTGAAAAGATGGATTTTAGCAAAAGGCTACACAGGGAAGATGCTAAGTTTGGTTGAACCACTTATGGCCTCTGGGTGCAAATGAATTATGAGCAGAGTCTTCATTCTCAGCAGATTTGTGCAGCTGAATCAAGTAGGGCATGTTTGTGTTTAAAGCATATTGAGATAACTATGTCAGCCAACACGTTTGGCTATTGGAAGAGGGCGCTCTCTAGGCATGCTTAAATTGTCTGATGAATGAAATAATAAAATACACACTGTCCTTCATCGCAGCAAATTTTGCAGTAAAAAAGATTAAAAAAGTAGAACAGACAGCAAATGTCTGAGGCCGTAGTGAATTTAATGAAGTCACTTGAATGGCAACTGTGCTAGCGGGGGTGGATTATAGCCTGTGTATCATAGCCTGGGTCAACACACTGCATTGCGGCTTATCAGGAGTTTCCACAGAGCTGCTGTTCTGCTCTCAATCATCATATCATGGTGCATTTGTTGATTTGTGATTCCCTTATGTGTTGAGAGCTGTGATACAATCAGAGCCCAGGGCTCTTCTCATTTCACAAGCTCCACACTCTTTCCTCTTGCTCTTCTACACACACGGACGTGCAGGCGTACGCGTGCACGCACAAGATCACAAACACACTTCTGCCCCCAAAAAACACACACACAAACATAGGCCATAACTCTTCACACACACACACACACACACACCTAAGTAAATTTACATATAAAGGTTTGAATAAATGCACATGAACAGAAAAATGTGCGCGCGCGCGCGCACTCACACACACGCTCACACACACACACATGCACACACACTGAGTTACCTTAACAATAATGTTACTTTTTCAATGAACCTGACTGACGTGGCAGAGCTGCATGTCAGAGGAAGAATACACTTAGCCTTGCAGGTCATTAACTAAGTTGTTAATCTTTAGCATGCCTTCTCAGCTCTCCCTGACATCTTACACACAAACAAGAGCATGTCTAGGATTAATTTTCTGATAGGTAAGTGGCTGGTTGATGCAATCGCCTCCGGCTATTTGTGTCTCATCCCCATTCTCAGCATAGGTTGCAGACCTAACTGTGCTGCTAAGCATCAGAAGTAGCAGCAACCCCACTTGGACCATGTAAGAATTGATGGTATTCCACAAGGTCATGGAGGAATGTGTACATGTGTTAACGTGTGCAAAAGTGTTTGAGTGTGTTTGAGTGTATGCGTATACACGTATCTGAGCATGTGTTCGTGTGTATCTGTGGGTATGCATGGGTGAAGAAGGGAGGAAATGAGGGAACTCGATGCAGTTTAAATCTGAAGAGGTTATGGGCCCACTAATAACCGAAGAGGATTAATGCTAATCCGTAGCCAGCAGGATAATTGGATCATCTCAATTGGCCTTCACTTCTTCTACATTAAAAACCAAAAATTTAATAGTTTCACAATTTGCACTTCACTCTGAATAATTGGGTGTTTAGAAAAGGGAAAGATGGGAGTTAACAGAAGAAAACCCAAACCACAAGAAAACCGACAAAGAAAAACTGAACGAAACTTCACTCAAAGATTATTGTCCATGTTTTGTTCTAGCAAAAGAGTGAAAAAATATCCATTTAAATCAACTCTTATTTTCTTATGTTGGATATGATAATTGGTGGAAAATACACGGCTTCCCACAAGCTTAGATGACACAACCCACTATTCCCTGTCTGAATTTCAGAGTGCTATGATTTTGCACATCAGGCGTACAAGTGCCTTTGTGTTTTCTCCTCTCGCTCTGCAGGCAAACAGACAAACCTGGTTGCCAGGAATCCAAGCGCTACTTGAAGGCAGCGACCCACAGACAAAACACTGCCCCTTTTTGGAGAGCCCTGAGCTTTCTGCCTCAGTGCGCTCAATGTGGAAGTCTCCTCCTATCCAAGGAGGGGGTCCAAGAGTCCCCATTCACACTGTTCACCTCTGACACAGCCCGGCCTTGTGCGGCACACAGGGAAAAACACACACACACACACACACACACACACACACACACACACACACACACACACACACACAGAGCCCATTATAACCTGTCTGTCACCACTGAGCTCCTAAACTATGCAGTGTCAACGGTGCACTTTAACATAGCCTCAGTTCTCATTTGCCAGTAATGAATTACGGCAAACTCAAATTAAAGCCATCTAATTGGGTGATAAAGGAACGATGCAACTTAAATCAGTCAAAAGCAAACATTTTTTGCAGATGTTATCAGCAGCCGTGTTTGCATTTGCAAATACAAATGCCCCTGTTTAGGCTGACAAAAGACACCGATGACTGACGAGAAGAAATTACTCTGTCAACCTTTGGTATATCCTCGAAGAGAGGTCTCTCGTAAATCCATTTTAATGACAAGAGGGTAGCAAGGCCCTACTTAAAGGAATACTAATGGGGTCTAAATCACATGCCTGATGTATTGGTGTCCGCCAAACCAGCGAGGAATTTCCACAGCCTCGGCTTTGTTAATCACTCGATATTTCCTTTATTTAAAATCTCACATTTGAACTTTTAAACAACAACACTGGAGTTCAAAACCTGTATTCCTGTGCATGGCCTTGTTTCAGCGATAATTACATAATTTTAGGATTTTTCAATGATTTCAATGATTTGTTCAATGATTTGTTGATTGGAGACGATTCATGTGTCAAATAGAGTGGCCCAGCCATGTTGTCACTTGGCAGCTCAAAATTAGACTGCCGCAAGATGGCAAAAGCCAAAACCACCATCTATATTTCCCTATTGAAAAAAAACCCCAAAACAAAACTAAATTTCCCCAAAGAACTCCTATGTTTCACACAGGGTTAAGTTACCTAACCCTTGTTCTACAAGTCAAATGCTGTCTTATGCATGCTTATGAATTTTGAAGCAGTAATTTAATTACAAAAGCAATGTTGTTAATAAAATCGCTGGCTAGCTGGGCCAATCTATATTAGCAACAGGTTCCTTATGAGTAAATCACAGCTTCAGAAAAATGACTACTTCAAAATTCATATGCATACTATCATACAGTACCATTTATCTCATAGAAGAGAGAAGACATAAAATAAAGATGGAAAAAAAATTGCGGTAAGCTATCTGTGTCAATCATATTTCTTATTTGGGGTGACTTTGTTTTTTTCAAATGACAAAAAGTAGAATGGTGTTTGGGACATTGAACCATCCGAAATCTTGACTTCCATTGCCAAAAAAGCATTTCACTGTTCATTGTACTTGTATATGAAGTATGTGATGAATAAACCTTTTAATCTTGCATCTTGTTATGACAGAATGAAAGACTGGGCCACTCCTTATGCCATTTATTTAAGGGCTGTAAGGGGCAGCCATACCAAAGTCACCATACCACACTTGCATTACATCTATGGAATGCAGTTCAGGCCAAATTGAGAACTTGGTGTGGGTGCAGAAAACTCTGTGTGTGTGTGTGTGTGTGTGTGTGTGTGTGTGTGTGTGTGTGTACGTGCATGCATGTGTCTTCTTGTGCACCTGCACCTTTTCTTTATATCTTTTAGCTATACTGCTGAAGCTGCCGCCGAAAGTGCTGACTGGAAAAGGTGCAAAAACATCTCAACTATATGGGAAAGGTGCCTTCAGGTGAACTCCAATAATGGACTACACTTTTTTCTTAACCTTAGGCATAGATACGGCTATTCAACTGCCAACTAATCCCTTAATAAAGTAAGTGGAGACCATTAAAGAGCCACTGTTTCTGTTCCATGGGGAAATGCAGTGAGGTGAACAGAGTGGAAATTCTGCCAGGCAAAGGGTGCCTTTCAGCTGTGGGCTGAAAAGCCCTGGGAACTTCACTCTATGGACGAGCCTTCACAGAGCATTGAGGGCCGAGGCACTTGCCTCTCTTTCAGGTCGGATACACTTCTTAAACAAATTCCTTAAAGTCTGTATTTCAGAACAGAGGAAAGTACTGACGTGATAGAGAGCGTGAAGACTTAAAGGCTTATGTTTTGGGGGGCCTATACAGAGGCCTATACAGATCGACTGAATGTGGGTCACCCAGCTTACAAAAACACAGTTTATCCTTCAATTATTTCACATTCGACCATTTGCACAAAAAAATAATTCCTGGAGATTCTCTCATAGTAAGTGTACATGGATGTATGCACATTGTGTGTGTGTATGTGTGTGCGTGCATGTGAGCATGTGGGGAGTGTGTGAGGGTGTACTTGATGCCTACTTAAATGTGCGCTTGTTGTTCTTTTGACTGACTGGAAAAGAAACTACAGTGTGAGGCTGGAGAACAACAGTCTTTATTTACCACAGCATGAAAGCTTAGCGAGGATTACTGAACAAACAGCCAGAAACTTAATGCTGACTGAAAGAGACACCAGTGTTTACTTTTACCAAATCTGATGTAAGCAAAAAGACATTGTGTTAACCACATTAGATTGATTAAGTACCCAAATCCTTTCTCTAATGCCCTCTGCCGCCATTCTCTGGTCTAATGACCTTGAACAAAGGTGCTAATCGAAGAGAATCTCAGCGTGCTGCTGAATCGCATGATATTAACGTTTATTTAACACACCTGTTTCATTCACAGAGTTCCTTTCTGGGAGCTTTGATGACATTGCTTATCAAAAATGTCAAAATGAAGCGAATGGTTCCTCATTTTGTCCGCCAGACCAAACATACCAAGTGTGGTATTACCTGAACATAAAAAAAGTGATTCACATGCAATCCAAATCAGCCAACAAAAACACTGAACTAAATGAAGGCAATATTCCTTAAGGTCTTCAGGTTCTCTGGGATACCTTGGCATAAATCCAGCTGTGCAGAACGCTAATGGGACGTTGTGTCAGTTTTTTACCCATTGACTTCAATTGAAATGGCAGGCTAGTGCTTGAGTGGTAAAGAGCGAGAGCAACTTTGCATACTCGGTAAGCCGAGCGCACGCCATAGTGTTAGCTAACTGGTAAATATCTGCCAAGAAACAAGATCATTCTTCAAAATGGAGGCTAAAATCTTGTGGCCCTATTAGGGTGTTATTTGGTGAGTGTGTTAAGTCGTCCACCTAAAATCTGTTTGTGTTCAAAAAAGACATCCTGCTCCACACAACTGTCATGCTGTTTGAGCAAATAACCAAAAAACAAATAATTCATGACTTCCCAGATTGATCCTTGCATATCTTTCATACTTTTGTGTCAGCCAATAGTACACCAACCATCAAGTTATGTGGCTACCTCGTCCTTTGCATCTCAATACTAAGGTATTAGGTTGCATTTAGAGAAAAAGGCACATAACAAGCAATGTTATGTGCCATTTTGTTCCATATGTGCCAGACAAGAAAATGGTTGGACTTTATGGAACAGTAATCTCAGCAGGCGGGGCTGAGACAAAGGGGAATGTCAGTCTTCATTTGCACCATTATCTCACTCCACCAGTGCCACAGTCATCCTTTTGCCTTCACTTCTTCTAAGCTCCAGACACAAACTTATGCCTCTCTGTACACACAAGCCCCCCTATGAGCACAGACACAACATCTGACTCTGCACCGACGCCACCTGGGTTTGTTTGCTCACGTCAGGTTTGTTTGACCAAGTCTGCAAAGCCAAACTGAGCAGCACAGAGACCCACTCCACAAATGGCAGCAATAATAATAAAAAAAAACACCATAGCAAATGAAATACAGCAAGAGGGACAAATTGCCATGTGGACTACATCTTTATCATATATCAGCGGCAAAATATCACAAGGCCATGTACCAAAGTGGCTGCAGTAATAAACAATCAAGGCATAACACGCCCACAAAAGGATAATAGATCAGAGTCCCCTGTGGCATCCGAGGCCAGAGAGAAACTCACCCCGGTTATCATTATTGGTACTTTAATGGGACTGTGAATGAAAAGAGGGGCTCCTGGGTGGATAAGCTGTTGAACTTGGGTCCCTTATGCAGCCTGATGAGACGTAATAATCCTAAATCATTTGTATTCAGCTGTCCTCTGAAACATGGGACTCTTCAATATCTGCTAATTGTCCATGACAAAATGTGTTTTTGATTACAGGGTGTGCACACGTGCAGTAGTTACACTCGTACCCTGATAATATGACCATTCATCTATTGGTCATTTACTGTGACTTCCATGCTAATGTTTTACTGATCTCCTTCTGTATGTGCATTCATTACAAGACAGGTATTTAACCAAAAAAAGAGGAATGAGATTATTGTGACTCCATCTTGACTCTTATTTGAAAAAAAAAAACAACTTGGGGGAAAAACAATCTTTAGCCAATCGTGGTCTTGCTAATTTTTTTTTAAAGGAGTAAAAGCAGAGGGCAGTCCTAATTTCCTCATATATCTGCACATAGACAGTCAAAAAGAGTACAATGCCATTCAAGTGTCCTTGTAAAAGGATCAGGATAACTTGCTGCTACAGCGAGACACCAACAGACTCCCATGTGGGTCAGGACTATAATGTCTCTCCATCTTTACAAATGGGCTTGGACTTTATGACGAATGAAATAATCCCTGTGTCAGTGACACGACTTCTTTATGAGCCTGTGCACTCTGGGGAGTTCAACATTAATTTAACCTGACAGAGTCCATGGGATTACTGCTGATCCATTGAATCCATTTCTATTGCATCTGAATTAAACGACATTTATTCATAAACGCCCTTCATATACTACAAGATAGCTAGCTAGCTAGCTAGATATTTAGATAGACATGGGGACACACTGCCTTTTTTTTGTTGCTTTTTCTTAGTACGATCTTGGGGAGTGACAGTGAAAACTGGGTTTCTCTGAGGGCTCCCCAGTGGTCACCAGCCACCTGTTCCAGTGTTTAACAGATGTGACGGTGCAACGGGATTGATCGTTCTTATTAAAAACACACACTGCTGGGCTCATCTAGCCTTGCTTGGTCCTGGTGATCCCCACTTTGTCTCTCTACGCTCTCACTGTCAAAGCCTCATTATGAGGTGAGGGCAGAGCAGGCCAGGTTACATGTCCATCCTTTGGTCATGGCTGCTTTGATGGCAGCAGTTCTTGATAGGGGGGAGTCGGCTGTCTTGTACAAATATCTCCATCTGTTTTTTTTTTTGGTCAGGTCAAAAAAAAAATGTCACAATGAGACCATCTGGCACAGAGACAACTTGAAAGTTGACCCTTACCTGACATCTCCCTAGTGCACACTGGAAAAAAAAGAAAAGAAAGATAACCTAATTACAAATGGGCACCGTAGGTGGAAAAAAATTATGCCTGCCCATTTGTAGATTTTCATTTCATCAGCAGATCCATCATTTCTAATGACATCTCTTATGACAGCTGCTGCTGCTGCACTGTCATGGGAGAATAGAGAAATAAGGATGGAGAGGGAATCTGACAGGAAGAGACAGTAATAGGATGGATAGATAAAAAGATAGATGGAGAGAGAATGAGAGAGGGCAAGAGAGAGAGTAGGACCTAACAGTGACATGAACTTAGGAGAAACAATAACACAGATCAGTCCAGAGTGGATCAGAGCCTCCATGGCCGGCTGGGGTTGGGGCTCTAATTAAACTCTGTCTGTAGTAAGAGCCACAGCTAGGCGCCACGGCCATTACAGACTGCTTCTGGAGAGATTAAGAGCCCTAGGACTTTCAGACAGGAGTTTTTCCTAGCTCTCTGCCTTAACTGCCTGACAAAAGCCGCTGAGCTTACAACTCTGCATGGTGCTTACCTTTGGCTTTCAAGAAACAACCATGAGGTTCACTGCTGTTAGAGGGGTCGAGTTTAAATGGGAGCACCGAGGCTGCCACAGGGCTTTAATGATCATGGTTGAAACAGAAAAACAGTTTTCCAGTTTGCCTTTCTGGCTGCATCTTAAAGATAAAAAAAAATACTGAGAATCATTACCCTCCACTAATAAATATGGTCATGTCTAAAAAAGATATTTTCTTTGTACATCAAATAAACATAAAATATGTTTCTCATATTTTGTGCTAAGAAGAAGAGCAGAGAACTGGAGAGATTCCCAGCATCTTTGAATAAACATCCTCGTCACGGAGAGTTGATAGAGAGGGCTGAGTGGGAACAGTGCCAGCCTCCCTGATCAGGAGATGTGTGTTGTGTGTGTGTGTGTGTGTGTGTGTGTGTGTTTTTTTGTGTATATGTTTTATCAATAAAATGAAACATGGCTCACGCCTGATCCCTGTCAGAGTTGCGACCAAAGGATGAACATCCTGCCAGCCAGTGATCACCAACAAAAACGACATGTCTGATGCAATTTAAAGCTCTAACAACTGCTCATAGCCGCAGCTAATTCATTAATGGGGTGTACACCCAAATCCACACACACACACACACACACACACACACACAGAGTCTTGTGCAGATTACAAGAGGGATTTTTCTTGTTGTACTGATTTGACTTACCTAGGCTCTGACCAAAGCCAGCCAGCACTTCAACTCACTGAATGACCTGAACGAAGTTGACACATGAGCTGTCGCCCTGCGGGCCACAGTAACAGAAAGCCCAGGATGGCAAACGCTCAATTCTCCTCTCAGTTTGAGACAATTCTGATGGCTAATGATTAATGGACTCTCAATCATAACAAGCACAATTTCCTCACCATCGCCTCATGACATGAAAAAAAAAATACTGTCCAAACATGAACAACAACCCATCAGTAGGAAAACTTGTGTACAGTTCACTGTTTATCTAATTAATATAGGGCCGGTCATATCAGCCTTTACTTTATGGATTGTTAGGGGCGTCCGGGTAGCGCAGCGGTCTATTCCGTTGCCTACAAACATGGGGATTGCTGGTTTGAATCCCCGTGTTACCTCCGGCTTGGTCAGGTGTCCCTACAGACACAAATGGCCGTGACTGCGGGTGGGAAGCTGGATGGGATGTGGGTATGAGTCCTGGTTGCTGCACTAGCGCCTTCTCTGGTCGGTTCGGGACGCCTGTTTGGGGGGGGGGGGACTGGGGGGAATAGTGTGATCCTCCCATGCGCTACATCCCCCCAGCGAAACTCCTTACTGTCAGGTGAAAAGAAGCGGCTGGTGACACCACATGTATCGGAGGAGACGTGGTAGTCTGCAGCCCTCCCCAGATCAGCAGAGGGGGTGGAGCAGTGACCGGGACGGCTCAGAGAGCGGGGTGATTTGCCAGGTACAATTGGGGAGAAAAACCGGGGGGAAAAAAAAAAACCTTTATGGATTGTGGTTTTTTAAATCCTTTATTACAATGAAATTATGTTTAAAGGAGTGTTGCCATAGTGTTTTTAGTGATTTTTCTTAAGCTTATTTTCTGCTAAAACTTTTGCATTTGTATAAATTGTGTTCAAACTCGAATAAATTTTTGAATTCGGCATCGTTTTTCTGACTGAAAGTGAACGGCCGCTGCTGAGCTGCAGCAACTCCAAAAATGACTGACAGGCAAAAGGAAAGCTTCACTGTGAACGAGACAAAGGGATCGCATGCCCTACTCCATCTACCATATTTTTGCTGTCCCTTTCTGGAACGAGAGCAGACAGCTCTATGGTGGGTGGTGGTGGGTCCGATCCCAAACATCAGCTGTTTGGCTCACAGCAGCCATAATTCATTTACTATTCCCACTCCTTGCAGGCCCCCTAGCCCTGAGACTGGCTGGAATCTTTTAGTCTTTTTTGGAAGAGATTTGGCATTATCAAAGCAAGCCAGAATATTTGCAGACACAATGTCACGGCTCCCCCTGTTATCTTCCCCCTGATGAGAGGGAGCTGTTTTTTTTTTCTCCCTTTTCCGGGGATGCGGGGGGGGGGGGAGTAATAAGGGAGAACCACAAAGAGATTGATCATTACATGCATTTGAACCAGCCATTAGCCACCCGGCACCCTGCGCGGTAAATGGAGATGTAATTTGGTGTGATAGGAGGATAACACTTGGTTGGGGTCCATTCAGATGAAAAGAGGGAAGAAAAATAGACCATTCCTCAAAGAATTACAACAAAGTGCGTCAAAGTCATGCACTGTGAGTGAAGCTTTGTCCGCTTTCAAGAAACGACAGTGTTTTTACTCATTAGTCAAGACCAGTGCTTGAGTCCAAACACTCTCAAATAAATACACTGTCACGTTGAGACTGGCCTCCCAATTAAATGTGACATTGAGAAGAGCCTGTGGAGAGCACAGCGTAATTGCAGAGTGGACTTTGTTCTGAAGCGCTGCATGCAAGTCGCCAACAGTAAGCGATAACCATATTTCCTCCACGAAAGGAGTATATTTCTTTTTTTTGTGGCTATCTTTGTCACTTTCGTCCACACTCCAACATAAAACCTTACTCCTGCTGTCTCAAATTCGAAACCAGCTGACATAAAAGAACAGATGAGGTTGTCTTCGAGTGAGCTCGCCCGTAGTTTAAAGGACAATATGTTAGATGGCCTTTGAGGAACACGCTATGATTCAACACTTTGCAATTTTTGACAACAGCACAGAATAAGGGTTACTAGAAATTACATTTGGTTATTTTTTCAGCATCAGCCCTTCAGGAATGGCTATCTTTTCCCATTGGAATTCAAGAAACCCAAGCATGGTTAAAGTAAACAGAGATTTCCAGCATATATAGGCCATTTTGTGTGAAATAAAAAAGCAAAAAACATTGCAAAAATCATGATTGTATCAAGATTAAATTTGGACTAATTTGGAAGAATTTGGTGCTCAATTGTCTTAACTCTTTTTTTTCTTTTTTTTTTAAAATATAGTAGCATACCCTGCCCAGCCTATTTTCTTTGTTCTGAAATGTGCAAAATAAGCATGTCGGTGTTAAATATAAACTTCGGTGAAAGTCAAATTGGGGTTAAAAGCAGAAAAGGTCCTAGTCAGCATTCAGTTGACAATGAGGAGGTGGGCAGTGATTGGCACACACTAGCAGATGCATTGAGAGAGCTGTCACCTCTTCATCACCCCCTCTTTTTTACCAGAGCGGGCCACCTCTCGCTGACCCTCACAGCCAGAGTTCAGGCTGCTCAGCTGCATGAGCTTTAGCCCACAACAACTCCACTTCACTCCCACTCATCTGCTCTCCCTGGTCCAGCTAGCCCGCAGACATGAGCAGCAGCTGAAGTCCAAAGAACAAATTCACACTCAGCTACTCTTTAACAAGTTACAGAGTACAAATAAAAACCGAACCAAATGAAACACACACACACACACACACACACACTGCAGGAACACATTCAGATTGTTTTGTGTTCTGAAAATACAAACGAAAAAACAAACAAAAAAACAAAAACAAACCCCAACCCCATATATTATGGAACCAGAGGTAATGTAACCATGTTGTTTCTCTTGTAAACCTGCCAAAGCGCAACCTAAAAGTGTGAGCCCTCCTTTCTCTAAAGCCCGAAAAAAAGTTAGTCACAGTACCTGGCAGACTTCATAGAGTAGTTTGTATTGCTCCTTGGGCTTCTGCAGGGTACAGAGGCTGCATCCCATGGTGGAGGAGATCACACCATCCAGGCTCCCCCTCCAGCCAGACAGGCAGGAAGGGAGAAGGAAATCTTTTCTCCTTCTTCTTCTTACTTCTTCTTTTTCTTTCCTTTACTTCTTTCTTCTCTGGCTTTCTAAATGCTCTAAAGGAAGCCTGGTCCCTCTTTGACTGGTCTGTGCATGCTCTCTCTCTCTCTCCCTCCCTCTCTTTCCCTCTCGCTCTCCCTCTCTTGTCTTTATCTTCCACTGTCACAGTAGTCGCATAAATAAAGTTGGCTGACAGGATTTACTTCCAAGACCTGACTGTCCTTCCTGTGCCTGTGACTGAACTGGAGCACACACTCTCTGCACGTCTCTATCCAACTCACACACACTCCCACTTGTCTCACACACACACACACACACACACTCCCCTTGCTCTCTGATGTTCTCCTGCTTTCTGCTGAGCCTGTGGAGGCCGGGGCCAAAGCACCGCTGTACACACCCCCTCATGCTTATTAAGCGGACGCTCATTGGCTATTCATGAAGGGGGGAAAACTCATGAATGGGTTTTAAAAGAGGTGGCTAATGACGGAAATTATACCAGATGAAGTCTTCTTAATTAATAAGCACCATTGTGTGGACGATGAGGGAGTGACGGAGGTGAGTTTCATGCTCATAATGAACAAATTTGATTTTCTGTCAAGGTGCCAGGGAAGTTTGTCATTTTTAAGGGTTAGGCATTTCAGTTGATTTACTATACAGTATGACAATATCTCAAACATCACATGCATTTGCACTTAAAGAGAACATTCATCTATGACAGCTGTTGTAAATGGCAAACATTGTTTTTGTATGTGATATATGGATCCATAGCTATGCTCTGCAGAATTCTCACAAAAGGGTTTTTTTGTGCCCAAGTTCAAACCTTCCTATTTCCAAAATGACCTCTGGTACATTGATCCAGCAAAAAAAGAAAAGAAAAAAAGAACACTTAGCATTGTTTTCTCATGTACTTCCCTGAATACTTGGGCTGAGGACACTGAGCAAACAAATAAACAGGCTAAATGTTTGCACTGGTCAGGACGAAGGACAGCCTTCGTCCAGTGGGGCATCTGATGCATAGTGACATGCTGTTCTCTGGGTCACCCATTGCACTGTCAAGGGTTGCCCTTTCCAGGGCCTGAGATGACAAAGGGTATAGCTCCATGCTGCAGATCTTGCAACAGCCCTACTGTCTGTGCTGCTGCCATGCAGCCAACCAAACCTAAATGTCAATTGGGGCAAGCAACAGTGGCACCAGACAGCACTGTTTGTAATGACTTAATGACTGTGTGTGTGTGAGGGGGGGAGAGAGAGAGAGAGAGAGAGAGAGAGAGAGAGAGAGAGAGAGAGAGAGAGAGAGAGAGAGAGAGAGAGAGAGAGAGAGAGAGAGAGAGAGAGAGAGAGAGAGGAGAGAGAGAGAGAGAGAGAGAGAGAGAGAGAGAGAGAGAGAGAGAGAGAGAGAGAGAGAGAGAGAGAGAGAGAGAGAGAGAGAGAGAGAGATATTGCATGATTGGAGGGTGTTATGGACAACAGACTTCTCCTGTTTGGCTGTTTTACTATATATGTCACTGCAAGTAGGGATGTCATCACCATGCCCAACATGATTTCACCGGGGAAGTAAGTGGTCATCCATGCCTATGCTGACAGGACCAAGAAATAGCACACCTCTACAGATCTTTCAATGCCAACAGATGAAGCAGGATTGCCCATACAATATAAGTATATTCTATGACAGGTGGATGTGATTTGTTATTCTAAGCTCTTCTGCAGCTAGTCTGCTCATCCAATGTGGAGGTATTACCAGCGAGATTGGTGTGTTTACCTGTTTAGTTTGGTTCACTTGGGCTGGTGTGAACAATGTCATTTGAATTCTGGTGTGGGCCAAAAAACTGCACTGAGACCACCTGAAATGGTGGGTCTTGATCCACTACCATGTAAACTGAGGTGCGATATGTTTGTGGTGTGAATGCTATCAGAACCAAACTGAGGATATCATGCAAAATTCATTGTGGGAGATGTTCAAACCCTCCTATTTCCACAATGACCTCTGGTACATTGATCCAGCAAAAAGAGAAAAGAAAAAAAGAACACTTAGCATTGTTTTCTCATGTACTTCCCTGAATACTTGGGCTGAGGACACTGAGCAAACAAATAAACAGGCTAAATGTTTGCACTGGTCAGGATGAAGGACAGCCTTCGTCCAGTGGGGCATCTGATGCATAGTGACATGCTGTTCTCTGGGTCACCCATGGCATGTGTGGGGTTTCTTTTAACTTTGTTAAAAGAAAGAAGAATTTGTTTACAACAAAGCACCCTTTTCACCAGTTGAATTAGACCAATGAACTAGACTAAAGGTGTGAACACATATCTGCACATATCCGCTCTGTTTCTCACATTCACAAGTAAAAACTTGGCTTGATTTAGTCAGTGGTGCTAAATACCATATCTGAAGAAATTTCATGGTGGGGGCATGGCCCTCTGAGGGAGCGTTGCTTGCTGATAATGACATGAACGGGGGGAAGTGGGTACATCATGCCACCAGTTTTGTCTACTGATAACTATGTATCAGCACTCTCATGGCTCTCATGCCTCCAAAAGGTATCCACATCATAGCATGGCTCCAACAAGATCACTATTCCCACGTTAACCATATGCTTGCTACATCTTGCAACGTTTAGTTTATGACCCAATGGTGCACTTTGGATAGATACTAATTTTTCCCCAAAAATTATTCACAAAACACATGGGACAAACTGAATCGAGAGACCCTATGGTAGTGAGTACCCTAAAGGTAGATAGACTGTATCGGACGAGAAACAGTAGCCTCAGGCAAACCATGAGGAAGACTGTGTGAACGTTACAATCATTCATGATTACTGTAAGCACTGCCTCTCTGGGAGCTAGTTTGGGGAGATTTCATCCGGCATACCATGAAAACTAATGCCATGCCAGTATCAGCGTCAGTGCTGCGCCTGGGGCTGGGATCAGCAGAGAATTTCAGCCTGCAATTTCACTCAGCTAATCTGTCTTTCACACTGAAATGAGCCATTCACAAAGTCAAGGCTGAGATAGCTATATGATGTGCATAACAGCAGTTTAAGTTACATTTGCAGTATGCAGAAAAGGGAATCGCTATTCTTGGACCGTTATTATCCATCAAACAGGACACAGGGAAGTCAGCTGTGGGCTTGTTCGATCACATGGTGGGCAGTGTGCTGGCACACTATGTATTTCACTTCAGTGATCAATTTTAATTATTTTTGTCACTGATCTAATTTGACATTGCACCAGTGATGAAACATCTCTTCTCTGTGTCTGCATGTGGATGGACAAAAGCAGCAGTTTCTTCTGCAGTCTCAGGAGAGAGGATCATCCATAAGATATCACTCATGTGCATTCACACACACACACATACACACACCCACCCACACACACACCCACACACACACCACACACACACACCACACACACACTCAATTTTGCTCTCATTCATTAATGGTCTAGACCATGACAGATGCTCCTATCTAGGCAGGAGGTGGGTGTTGGAGGATGGGGGAAAGTAATAGTTCCATGCAGCCCTCTAAAATAAACATGAAGATTTTTTTTTCTCCCATGGGGCAGCTGGAGACAGTTTTGAGGTAACACATCCACTTCTAATTACCAGCATGATCCTTTAAAAAACGTGAGGTTCCTCCATTTGATCTATGCTACATTGGTAATTCAGATTCATGGAGGCTGGTGTTGTGTTGGTGTCCCACAGGGCCCATTTTGGTAGCCCTGCCTTTTACAACAGAAACAGTAGGATCAGGTGGTCATCGCCCTGGCATATCAGTTGTCTCTGTTTGGTAAGTAGTAACTGCTCGGTGTATTTCCCTCTCCCTCCAGTATCTTCTCTCTGTCAATTTTCCTTAAAAAATGGACTCTACTTTTCATCTGGTCAGATTCCACAGGTACATACACTGCAACTTTAATTTGCTTTCTGGTGGCAGCACTTTCATGCATTTTCAAACATACAGCTGACACCCTTTAAGCTAAGACTAATTGGGGATTTACAGTTGGCATTTCAGGGTTAAGAATGTGTATCTGACCCTCAGTCAAACCCTCCGGCAGTTTTTATTTACAGCAGTGCAGGTTTAGTGGTCGTTGCCTTATTGCCTGGCCACAGGGCTGCATCTCTGCAGATCCACTAAAGAGCCTTCATCACAATAGGTTAATTCAAACCTGACCTCAGCGTTTCAGCTTGCCATGTGGTAAAATGTCAAGCTACTTATCTCTCCATCGTGGAAAGCCTTCTGACCTGGGTGAGACTTGGATGACCGGAAGGGAGGAAGGGGAAAGCACAGGGCTTAACAGAGTGTTGAGACTGGGTCTGAGGAAAGCAAAGACGTGGCATCGTGTGAAGAAACCAGAGACCGATGGCAGATAGTGATCACACATGCGGAAATCACGATGTCTACGTCTTAACACTCCTCTCTAATGAACTGTCCAGATGGCATGCGAAGGTGAGGAGAGGGAGGAGATGGGTGGGAAATGAAGAAAGGAAGGGTGATAGTGGCAACCAAATTAGTTACATATCATATTTCCATATGAGGAACACCCTGGTGTAGTCCACCAGCATTTAGTGTCATTTTTATTTTTTGTATAGAAGCAAGCGATCTATTCATAAATGTATGGCAATATAAACAGTCTGCTCAGAGAAGATGACACTTTACACTTGCTCCAACTGTTGAAACCTTGTTTTTTTGATGAGGTGATTTGGGAAATGGTGCAACATGAATGCAATTAGAATTTGCATGTTAACTGAATGACTGAGAAAAATGTTCAAAGATTCACGTTTCAGGATTCAAAGGTTTATTTGTCACATACTTTGTGTACAAGTACAATAAGCAGTGAAATGATTTTTGGCAAACTTCAAAACTGTGCAAAAAGAAATGGAAGATCAATAAGCATAAAATGGGAATGCCATAAAATACAATAAATTTTTAAAAGGTATATCCCGATAAATATCTATATTATTACATTATTAGTTCAAAAATATGGATTTCTTGCTGTTGACTGAACCTGGCTTACTGAAGGCAACATCATCCCTCTGACTGAATCCATACCCCCTAACTTTAAATTTCTTAATAAACCTAGATCCTCAGGTAGAGGTGGGGGGCTAGCAGTCATGTATAGGAATTCTTTTAACTGTTCTCCTGTCTCCTTTGGTGATTAAATATCTTTTCAGCTGCAAAGCTTTTCATTCAGAGGAAACATTCAACTGCTTTGTATTATGACTTACAGACATCCTGAGACAAATACTTTTTTTTGTCTGAATTTTCAGAGCGCATATCACTAATTATGCATAAATATGATAGAGTTTTGATACTTGGTGAGTTTAATATTCATGTTTGTTATCCTCCAGATCCTCTCTCTACCGGCTTTATTGATCGACTCATTTAGTCTTTCACAAGCAGTCAAAAGACCCACAGATTCAAAAGGTCATACCCTGGACCTTGTTCTTTCGTGTAGTATTTGCCTGAACTCCTTAAAGACAACATATACCTATGTATTGGACCACCAAACTATCACTTTCAAGGTGTCCATTACACAAGCACCTCAGACAGTGGACCGAAAAGTCTATTCTCCGGTTTTCAGTTCAAATTCTGCAGCTCAGTTTTCAGAGACTTTTCTTGCATCCAGCCCCGAGGCTTATGCCACAGCTACTCCATGTAACACTTAGTCATGTAATGACTTAGTCAGGCACTGGAATAAAAATTATGCCTCCATTCTCAATTGTGTTGCACCACTTAAACTTCAGAAACCTAAACCAAATGCACGTCCATGGCTTGATGAGCTCATTCGCAAACTAAAAAGATAGTATTGGGCTCTGCTCAATTTCAGCTCTCCTTGACATCATTACTGCTTTTGATACAACAGATCATGAGCTTCATGTTTGAGAGATTGGGTTGGTATCTCAGGTCCTGTTTTTAACTGGTTCAAATCTTATCTTTCGAATAGAACATTTTCAGCACTGCTTGGTTGCTCCTCATCGTCCTGTGCTCATGCTCACATTACTTGTGGGGTGCCACAAGGTTCTATTCTGGGTCCAGTGCTTTTCTCACCATATATGCCCCCATTAGCTCACATAATACAAAGACATAATGTGTCCTACCCGTTATGCAGATGATACCCAGATATACTCACCACCCCAAATGACCCAAATAAACGAATCCACCTGCAAAATTGTTTAAATGAAATCAAAGAGTGGATGCATCAAAACTACCTGCAGCTCAACAATAATAAAACAGAGGTACTACTTATTGGTCCACACTGTGCAAATGAGCCCCTCAAGCACCAGCTGGGCTCCCTAGGTCCCTATGCAACAGATTTTGCTAGACATTTAGGTGTTATATTTGACTCTAACCAGATCTTTGAGGAACAGTTCGAGAAATTTGTCCGAACGGGGTTTTTTTTTTTACAATTAAGAACCATCTCCAAAATTAAATATTTGCTGTCCTTAAGTGATTTGGAGAAGGTCATAGGTGCTTTTATCTTTTCCAGGTTCAACTATTGCAACTCTCTGTACTCCTGCCGTAGTCAGAAGCAATTGTCACGCCTACAAATGCTTCAGAATTCAGCTGCCAGGCTTTTAATGGGTATTAAGAAAAGGAACCACATTACACCTGTTTTAGCATCACTGCACTGGCTCCCTTTACATTTTAGAGTTAATTTTAAAAATTGTATTACTTACTTTTAAAGCCCAACTTGGACTGGCCCCAGAATATATAATAGACCTCAACCTTCTATAAGCCTGAACGTGATCTTAGATAATCTAATCAGTTATTCCTCATTATTCCCAGGTCCAAGTTTGTGACCAGAGGGGATCGGGCATTTGCTGTCAGGGCCCCCAAACTCTGGAATGCTCTTCCTATAGACATCAGACAGTCAACATCTGTGTCAACATTTAAAAGCAGTTAAAAACCTACTCTTTTAGGATGGCATTCATGTAATCGTACCAATGTCGAGTGTCTGTGTCTGTGTGTGTGTGTGTGTGTGTGTGTGTGTGTGTGTGTGTGTGTGTGTGTGTGTGTGTGTGTGTGTGTGTGTGTGTGTGTGAGTGTGTGTGTGTGTGTGTGTGTGTGTGTGTGTGTGCGCGCGTGTATGCTTCTACACGTATATTTACGTTTTTGTGGCCGATTTGTATTCATGTGTGCATATATTTGTTTCTATGTAATGTATTTGCTTTTATCAATCTTAACTGGATTTTATTGTATTGTTTTTGTTTTTATTCGATTTTATCACCTTGTCTCATATACTGTTTTAACCGACTTGAGAAGCACTTTGTAAAATTTATTTTGAAAAGCGCTATGTAAATAAAGATTATTATTATTATTATATACAATGTGCAGTTGCTATACAATAATAGAACAAGTACAGGAGTGGAAATAGACTGAATGAGTAAAGCGTCTGAGGCAAAATGGCAAAGTGGCAGTAGTGTTACCAATGTAATTGTTATGTGGTGTTTAGTGTCCTTGTGGCCTGGGGAAAGAAATGCCCGAGTCTCAGTGTTGGCCTTGTGGATGCAGAGGTGTCTGCCTGACTGCAGTGGCTGAAACAGTCTGTTTTTGGGGTAATGGGGATCAATAATAATCCTTTTGCCCTGGTCCTGCACCACATGGTGTATAACCAGTTATCAGTAAATCAATCAGACTATTTGTATAGTAGCACTTTTCATACAAACAAATGTAACACAAAGTGCTTCACACAATAAAACAATAAAATCCCCCCCCCTCACAAAAATGACCCCTACCCTACATAACTGGGAAGACAGGCAAACATTCAAGAAATTGCAAAATTTTAAATGCCCGTTTGCTAAAAACAAACTGCTAGTCCTTATTCTTGTGCAACAAATTGTAAAAATTACAGTGAACTCAACCAAAATGAATGGCTATGTTTTTTGCCAAGATACCAATTTTTAACACCTTACAGGTATGCCATTCGGGGGTAAAGGAGAGGAGGAGGAACAACTGACCTTTGCAGTCAGGTTCACGTTGGACAAGGATTGATGTGGTCTCCCCTCAGTTGACTCTGGCCTTAATCTAGTTTTTCCTGAGTTGACTTTGGCCTTGGTGTTACCTCTGCATGTGTGAACTTTGCTCTGAGTTCTGCATATCAGCCCTCCAATCTGTGTTAGAGGATATGAGAGGTGAAGGGCCACTATGTGCCACTATGCTAATGAAGAGGCCAGGCGACACGCTCCATTCACATGTTCTGAAGGAACGGGATGGAGTGGGGGGAAAAAAAAGAAGGATGATAGCCAACACGTGGGATGTTAAACGAGGGGTTTTTGAGGAAAAGAGACAAAAGAAAGAGAGGGGAGGGGTGTTTTAAGCAGAACCTAAGTGAGCGGAGACATTTAATGAGTCTCCGGTTTGCCTAAAATGTACCTTTGGGGCCCCAATGCATTAGGACGAATGTGTTTGTGTGTGTGTGTGTGTGTGTGTGTGCGCACACATACATAATTCTGAAATAGTAAGCTGTGCATAATTCATCAGACAGCTGTCAGCCCTGTACTCTTGTTTACTCTGTGTGCTAGATTCTGGGCCAACAGGGACCTCGCCAGTGGGTAATGACAGCCACTTCAATGTTTTAATTGGAGGCTAAAACATCAAATAATGCAATCACTGTCATTGGAATGCAATGACTCTTAGTGTGAAGAGATGTTTAATTAGACTTGTGTGTTGGAATACTATTACATAGTACCTACATGGACATGACAAAATTCACTGGCGGTCACGAGTTGGCAAGGAAATAATGGATATATCAGGTTTTGTAAAAAAGACATGCATGTGTCAAGGTAAAAATATTTTTCAAGTTCACTTGCAACCATCAACAGCTTGGCAAGAAAAAAAAAAGACTTCTTGAAGAGGAAAAACCCCCCAGCTAAATATGCGTGGAAATATGGCACAAACTCAAGGCTCTGTAATTTTGAAAGCAGCTTTCTTATGGCAAATATACAGATCCAGTTTACACAAACATCCCATTACCCACAATCAGGAGGTTTTGTGTGTCTGAGCCACATGCTTGTCTTCGAGAGTGTGTGACCTCTGTCTACAACTGTCATCGTGTAAGCGGTGAAAGAGTTCTCCACTTTCGACTATGTACATGTTTCTGGCTTCTCTGGGTGAAAACAAACAGCTTTCATATAGAATCACATATAGGCTGTCTGGCATCCTAATCGAGCTAGTATCAGCGAAGGTGCTGTTGGCACAGCCCCCCCCCCCACTTTCCCTCCCCAATTTTATCCATCCAATTACCTCAACTCTTCCGAGCTGTCTCGGTCACTGCTCCACCCCCTCTTATCCGGGGAGGGCTGCAGACTACCACATACCTCCTCTGATACATGTGGATTCGCCAGCTGCTTCTTTTCACCTGACAGTGAGGCGTTTCGCCAGGGGGACATTGCGCGTGGGAGGATCACGCTATTCCCCCCAGTTCACCCCTCCCTCCTGAACAGGCACCCTAACCGAACAGAGGAGGCGCTAGTGCAGCGACCAGGACACATACCCATATCTGGCTTCCCACCCGCAGACACGGCCAATTATGTCTGTAGGGACATCCAACCAAGCTGGAGGTAACACGGGGATTTGAACTGGCATCCATGTGTTGCTAGGCAACGGAATAGACCACCCAGACGCTCTGGCACAGGCCTTTTAACACAGCACAGGGTACTGGGTAGATTTAAGTGTAACTAGAACAAGTTGGTTTCAGCTAAAGTTGTAGCCAAGGTGCAAAGATGTGGCCTTTTGTTAGACAAACTGATTTGTGTAGCTGCAACATTAAGTCTCCACCATACATGTGCAGTGACCTCTGGATCAAGCTGTATTAAGCACTGTATTAGGACTAGTGAAATTACCATCTAACCTTTGCCACTATCAAAAAAAGAAAAAGAAAAAAAAAGCCTTGGCTGTGACTGTGTGATGAGGAGATGTCATAAAATTCTATTTACAGCCAATTATCCAAATGCCATGGCCATCCGGTAGAAGGTAACTCATAGCTTTTGTCAACATGGTTATTAGGTGGGATATTAAAGCCATTCGTAATTCACCCCATCTTTCTTCAGCATTGAGAATAGGGCCCAAAGATGTGATTCCACTATATGCCCTTCGCTACAGGGTCTGCGAGGACTGCACACAAGGTGTCCAATCACAAACTAATTCCTGAAGGCATCACTTCTTCTGACTACTCTGGCTGTTTTGCACCCTAGTCTCCATCTAACAGGGGCAGAGAAAGCTGATACAATATGCAGAGTGGATACAATGCAATACCCCCCCCCCGTTTTCTCCCCTATTGTATCCGGCCAATTACCCCACTCTTCCGAGCCGTCCCGGTCGCTTCTGCACCCCCTCTGCCAATCTGGGGAGGGCTGCAGACTACCACGTGCCTCCTCCAATACATGTGGGGTCACCAGCTGCTTCTTTTTACCTGACAGTGAGAGTTTTTGCCAGGGGGACGTAGCACATGAGAGAATCACGCTATTACCCCCCCCCCCCCCCCCCCGAACAGGTGTCCCGACCGACCAGAAGAGGCGCTAATGCAGCGACCAGGACACATACCCACAATCAGCTTCCCAACTGCAGACATGGCCGATTGTGTCTGTAGGGTCGCCTGAGCAAGCCGGAGGTAACACGGGGATTCGAACTGGAGATCCCCGTGTTGGTAGGCAATACAATAGACTGCTACACCACCCGGATGCCGATACAATGCAATGTAATGTGAAATGGCTTCAGTAAAAACGTATAGCTCTTATTAACAGTGCAGAGGATCTTTCACTTTTTTTTTTTAACTACTCAACGTTTTCCACTAGCTGTAGTTTGAACTGTGGAGAGGGAGGTATGTCTGTTTGTCTATGTGTCTGTCCACCTGTGTGTTGGGAAATGAATTATGATCAAGGCTCCATGTTCAGTCCTCAATCTCATTACATTATAGTGCTGCTCCAGAGTGAAGCTGAGGTCACTGAAAGGTAAGTAAATGGCATGTTGAGTGACATCACTCAAACGTCTCAATAGCTGGACAAAGAGCCGCACTAAGTCAGCCATCATTCATGAGTGACCTGTACCAGTAGCAAAAATATTATGGTTTTGAACGTCCCTGTCGACAGCACCTAACAGGAACTAGATGATGCTGTCAGCGAAGTTAACTGGATGCCTTGACCAGATGGGTAAATCTCTTTATTAATGACCTCTGGACCTTTAGTCAGACTGAGGCAGTGACCTGAGAGGCCTAGTGGGCAGTAAAGGCCAACTCACAGCCTCCCTTTTGTGTTCCCTGAGCAGCTGAACAGTTTTAAAGTGAGACAGCCCCTCCACTTCAGATGTGTCAGGCCCCCACTGCCTGCCAGATGAGACATAATTTAAACACCGGTAGGTAGTGCTTTATGTGTGGGTGGGTGAATGCATCTTTCCAGAGGTAAATAACATGTGCAAGATATTGGCACCTTCAGCTCTTCTAAGGTTCATTAGCAGCCTGAACAACTAAGGGCATGTTTCATGCAAATAGAATGTAAACTTTGCAAACTTGTCAAGTTTGGTAAAGACAGATAGAGCAACATTTCACATGGAGTAAATTTACCAGATTGAAACATGCAGGTTAAGAAAAATAAAACTTTAAGAAGATGTGTGTTTTTAAAATTGTGCAGCCATTAGGCTAGCAAACTCAATGCCTTCTTTTAAAACACTTCTTTAAACTTTTATAGGAAGGCTTTTTATAGTAAATCCACTATTGCCCAATTTTTATTTATTTATTTTATATTGTTTATATTTTTCTTTCATTATCTTATTTTGATTGTTTCATCATAATCCTTGTTCTATCAGCTCTAATTCTCTTAATTATATTAATTATTTTCTTGTGACTTTATCCTGGCAGTGTTTTACCTTGTTCTGTGGAGCGGATCCGGCATTATGTCCTATATTTGTATTGTATTTTGTTGTTTTATTTTGGCTATGTGCATTATTTTACCCTGTTGTGTAAAGCACCTTGTAACATTTAGAAAGATGCAATATAAATAGTTTATTATTATTATTATTATTATTATTAGCAGATTAACAGCTAAAAGTGAGTATGTGGCGAACAGAGTCCAGAGCCTCAGGGTCCTGATAGCAAAATCCCAGTCACCCTTATTCTTAAACCTAGATTTTTAAATGACTGGTTAGATAGCCCTTGTCTGAAGACCTTAGGCTGCACACCAGCCAATATGGAGATAGTGGCTCTAGAAAAAAAAGATCAAACTAGACCTGAATGCGCTTTAAAAGTAATCAGTAAGTCTTTAACTGATTTTACGCCAAACGGGTAGCCAGTGATGAAATGTGCCAATTACATTTCAAACCTGCAGCATTTAGAAGTAACTTGAAATATGAGAGAGACACTTGAGATCGATATGAGAGGTAGCCTGGAGGAGATGAAAGCATACATGACTTTGTCAAATTGCTAAAAAATAAAAATGGCTGCATTTTGGAGAGGGAATTTTTATTTAACGAAAACAAATACATGCCACTTTCTCAAGTTGTGCATCGGGCCTTAAGTCTGCACCAAAGACTACCCCAAACCTTCTGCCAGTTGGCTTCATTGGAGTGGAGTAATCTGATTCCAAAAATTATTTTAAGTGTTAGCCATTAGAGTTTAGGCGATAACACTGTAGTTACATTACAGATAGTGTTGTTACTTTTGTAAATTTAGACAGTTTCTTGTGGGATAACTCAAAATATATATTTGCCTGAGGAAATGCCATTCAGACTGCCAAATTAAGGAATAACATAATTTTACAGATGAAAGGAATCATATTACATTATTGAGTTTTAGCATTCCAGGAGATTGCATTACTCCTTGTAGAAATAGGGGCCAGTAATCTGTGATGGATTAGATTTCGATGGCAAACTTTTCTAACCCTGCCTTTCACACAGCTGTCCAATGAAATACAAATATGGTTTGGCCCAAGTGAATTTAACAATGAACTCCAGGGTACATCGTTCACCTTTCTGGTCTCACATCCATTATCCGAACCGCTTATCCTGCTCTCAGGGTTGCGGGGATGCTGGAGCCTATCCCAGCAGTCTTTGGGCAGCAGGCGGGGAGACACCCTGGACAGGCCACCAGGCCACACAGGGGGTCTCACAATTAAAAATTTTTTTTTGCTAATTCCAAGAATGTGAATTTAAAATTCAAATGTGGTTTGGTAGTGGTGAAAAGTATTTTCCTGCAGTGAGTATTAAACCATTTAGCTTATCAGTGTGCCTTTTAGAAAATGTCACCCTACAACAGAAGGCATGTCCAGAGATGTGAATGAACACAGAAATACAAATGGAAAGCGCTACAGGCAGTTAAAAGGCTAACACTGCCATTTTCTTGTTTATCTTTCAGCATATAGAATGTTTTGATATTTTCTAGTGCTTTTTATCCAACAAACGAAAATATAATGAAATTATTTTTGGTGTGTATGGGATGCTTTTCAAAGTGGGGAAATTGTGTACACAAACCAGGCAAGTGGGACCATGCAAACCCCTATGTTCAAATTAAAACAGGATGCTGGTAGAAGCCATTGCATTTCTGAGCCTGTGAATGGTCTCTTTGTGTTTTATGTCACATCATTGGAAAATTGTCTTAAAGTGCTTGTTTCTTCCCTGATGCTTTGTGCATCATTAACCCACATGTAATTTACTGAGTACTGTTTCTTGTGCACAACACATCTCAAGATGGCGTATAATTGATTTAAGAATAACATGAACTGCAAATTCAGGCCTCCCCCCCCTCCTTATTTCCTTTTAAATGGAAAAGAGAAGAAAAAGGTAGCATGCTTTTAAGGCACCCGAGCCTCTAATTTCCATCCAATTCCAACTTCATTTGCACTGAAGGCTCTTGCAGATGCTGCCATTACAGAGCACAGTGCTACAGTGACTCTAAGTGGACCTGCTGCATTAAGAGGGGGAGAGAGATAGAGAGAGAGGATGTATCTGACCAATCTATTCTTCACTTTTACAAAGCACAGGAGAGGTGGAGAGCAAGAGCGAGAGAGAGAAAGAGAGAGAGTGGCGAGAGAGAGCTGTAGTTTAATGAGGAGACAATGATTTTGGAGGACAGCAGGGGGATGGTTTGACCTTTGACCCCAAATATCCTTTGGTGCATATGACAGGCCTGAGTTCAGAGAGAGGATTAAGGTAATCAAGAGAGTAATGAGAACAGAGCACACATTCATGAGCTGCAGTGTTACCCTCTCTCCTCTGTGTGTGTGTGTCCATGTGTGTGTGTGCACTTCACTGCCTATGGTGTAACTGTATATGCCTAGATATTGTCTTTGCCTATATTTCTCTGACAGAAGTGGGCCATTCTAGACAGATATAAATGTATGAAATGGTGCCTAATGATACTCCCCACACCCATTCCTATAATAGGAAGTCTACCCTTTGTCCCACTTTACTAGGGCGTAGTTGTGTTTACAGGTTTTAGTTGTTAAATAACACTTGAACTGAGATAGCTTGGCTTTAATCTGGTATAAAAAATGTGGTGGTATTTGAGTTACAGGACATAGGCTACATCTCATAAGAACCATAAGCATCCACCCATCCATTATCCAAACTGCTTATCCTACTCAGGGTCGCAGGGAAGCTGGAACTTATACCAGCAGTCATTGGGCGGCAGGCGGGGAGACACCCTGGACAGGCCGCCAGTCCATCACAGGGCCCACACACACACATTCACACCAGGGACAATTTAGTATGGCCGATTCACCTGACCTGCATGTCTTTGGACTGTGGGAGGAAACTGGAGCACCCGGAGGAAACCCATGCAGACACAGGGAGAACATGCAAACTCCACACAGAGGATGACCCAGGATGACCCCCAAGTTTGGACAACCCCAGGGCTCGAACCCAGGGCCTTCTTGCTGTGAGGTGACCACGCTAACCACTGGGCCACCGTGCTGCCCTAAGAACCTAAGCAAAGCTATCTAAATCCACAACATATTCATTAGATCATCTAGTTTAGATGATCTAGGTTTAGAGAGATTTTAATCAGGGACTACTTGACTGGTTAACACTCGCTGTACACAGTTTGCAGAGGCATGAGAGCCTCTATAAATAACTATTTATGAGGCCCATAGTCAGGACCTGAAAAGGTTATGTTCTGCCATCAGTGGACTAACGTGATTTAACATCTGAGGCCAACACAATCCCTTCAGTCAGCGGCTCGAGACAGAACACCCACAAAGAGAGAGAAGCCAAGTCCTCCGCCTTGATGAGAGCGCCGTGTGCCGCTGCCATCTTTCAAGTGGTGTTTTTGACAGCGCGGTGTTCACCGGTGCCGGTCACGGCATCCCTCGCTGCCCTTAAATCATCACATGTTTTCAATGACTGTGGGTGAGCGTGGAGCCGACAAGTGCCATAATACAATGAAGAAACCAAAAGGTGGGTGAAACAAGTGGGACCATGTCATATTGTCCATACAGGCAGCTGAGTGACAGGGGTGAAGTCTGCGCTTCCCCCCCAAGACCCCTGGGACACAAACCGGTTATTTTGTACTTGTCAGTCAAGCCACGACACGGGGTGCCTGCTGTCAGGCAGGGCCCCTCAAAAACAGGCCGAGGTGACAGGTCCCCAACAACAGGCCAGCTCCCCAACAGCAGGTGACTCCGAAGACGGTGCCTTGAAAGACACCAGAAGACAATAAGAAGAGCTGAGCAGCTGGCTGGCTGGCTGGCTGGCTGGCTTGCTGGGGCACAACAGGAAAGCGTGTGGTAATAAACAAATGCAGCAGAGCTTGACATTATTTCAGTGGTGCTATCTAAGATGATCTGGAGACAGCTTAAGATGGACTGCGGTTAGAACAGCTGGCTCATCTGGCTCATACAACCGCAACTAGTTTTGGAAACAAATCCTCTAGTTATGTGGAATATTACTGAAAATGAATGAACCTAATTAATGTTTGAAATTTCACTCAGCTCTGCAATGTTATGTTGCTAAAAGATGGGGTTTTTTTCAGACCCCAAAATGCTTCTGTACAATGGCAGAGGCTTGGTTCAGCTGACCGCTGAGGTTCACGCGCTTTTAACCAATCTCAAACCTCCCTCCACGAAGCGCTCTCCCCTCAGTCCACTCGCACAGCATCCTTATCTCCTGCTCTCAGCTAGCGCGACACCATTCGGTCTGCTTCCAGGCCAGCGGGTATCTCGCAGCCAAGGCAAAAGATAAATTTTCCCGCTGTATGTTGGAGACGAGAAGGTATCATGTGCCAGTTGCAGCTAGCTCTGCTTGCCAGCTGGAGTGGATGGCTGTAAACAGCAGGGCCGGCGAGATCACGCAAACAGAGGCCCCCAATAACACTAATGAAAAAAAGAAATCAACAGTAGATGTCAAAGTACTTTGGATAGAGTTCTACTGACAGTAAACACTCATTGATTTACCATTAGACGGACACTGACAGACAATAAGATTGAGTTTGTAATGTAAGAGAGAACCAACGGAGATAGAGTCAGTAATTACCCCAAGTGGCCAGTTAAGGTTCATGATCCTGAATGATTGCTATTCATCTGTTTGATGTCCATATATTTTACACACACACACACACATACACACACACATATATATATATATATCCATCCATTTTCCGAACTGCTTATCTTGCTCTCAGGGTCGCGAGGATGCTGGAGCCTATCCCAGCAGTCACTGGGCGGCAGGTGGGAAGACACCCTGGACAGGCCGCCAGGCCATCACACAGGGCCGAGACACACACACACACACACACACACACACACACATTCATACCTAGGGACAATTTAGTATGGCCGATTCACCTGACCTACATGTCTATGGAATGTGGGAGGAAACCGGAGACCCCGGAGGAAACCCACGCAGACACGGGGAGAACATGCAAACTTCACACAGGATGACCCGGGACAACCCCCAAGGTTGGACTACCCCGGGGCTCAAACCCAGGACCTTCTTGCACTAACCACTGCACTAACCACTGCGCCACCGTGCCGCCCATATATATATATATATGGTTTTTTTTTCAGAAACCATCAATGGTGTTCTTAATACTATATCACGCACACACACACACACACACACACACACACACACACACATATATATATATACAGTACTCAAACATTCACTCTAAAAAGTTATTGATTTGTGAGGTTAAAAAATATTTTTTTAGATTAAATACCTGTTATCCCAACTGCAACAACCCCCCCCCCCCCACCAACCTCCCACTCCCCACCTCTGCCCCTATACCGCCTGTCTCCTCCCATCCGGGGGTCTTGGGTCCCAATGGGGTGTCATTAGTTGCCCACAGTAATTATTCCCCTGTTCCTAATTGAGAGCCATGGGTTGACATGGCCTCTCATTACCCCCACTGCTTTGATTCTGTTGTCTCCTTCATGCCTCACCAGACACCAGCTTCTAATGGGAGAAACAGGTGAGCAGGGAAAGGCATTACCAAGCCTCGCTGCAAGCTAAACATGACCATGTGTGTCTAGAAAAAGCAGTTTTTTTCATGTTTTCAAGAGACATGGAATAGAATAAAGGACACTAGGCTAGACTACTAGATGAGAATAGAGTAGACAAAAATAGAATAATACAATAAAACATTTTGGTTTAATTGTGGGTTATTCGACTTTGGTTTCACAGCATCTTTTATGAAGAGGTGGTAATACAGGCTGGAAAATGGATAGGATGAATGTATTTTGTGTAGGATGTGGCCATATGGGAGGAGGTTGTTTGGAAGTGAATTCTCTCTCAGACAAGGTCCATTGTCTGTGTATGCGCGTGTGTGAATGGCTGAAGAGCCTGACTGGCGGCTGCCACCTAAGAGGAATTTAACAATGACTCTAATGCAGGCTCCAGGCAGGACCCCAGTCGTCAAGGAAACTTACCTGTGCCTGATCATTGCTATGGCAACCCGCATCCCAAAAGTGAGCAGGAATCTTTTGCAAAGGGATGATGATCCATTTATGATTTTTCTCTTAATGGAATTTGCTTCCTTAACTAGAACATGAGAGCACATGGCTGAAATAAAATACTTTGAGACTAACTGACAAAACACTTCATAAATTCCAGAATCCAATGTTTTGTAAGCACAACTACGGTTAAATACCCTGAAAATCCCAAGTCTTTAATTCTGACAAGAGATGGGGGGAAAGAAACCTGCCATGATTGGATATTTTTCTGAAAAACAGTAATGATGCTCCAGTTATTACAGCTCCCAAGATCAGAACATCTTAATCTTGGGTCATTTAGGTCTCGGAAATGATTGAAAAAGCAAGACCCTCGTTGACCAGTCTGTCCAAGCCTCTCTACATCCCCCGTTGACCAGTCTATCCAAACCTCTCTTGTCAATGGGCTTGGCCTCAGTGACAGAGCTGGTGCCTGTTCAACCAGCTCAGCTGCTCATGGTCATGTTATGCAACCTGAGCCGAGCCCAGAATGTGATTACTCCATCTCACAGGGTCTAATGCTGCTCTTGATGTGGAATAAGTACGAAGGTTCAGGTGAACTGAAGCCTTTGTTCTTTCTTGGTGTACTTTGCTGCGGTAATGAGATTATTGGTTCGGATAGCAGTTGGCGCTGGATGGGCGGAGGGTTGCAGCGCAAGGAGATGGGGGGAAGCTGGGGGGTGGATGAGTTGGTGGGGCTGCATGTCTGCGCTGACTCGGGCAGGGAAGAAGGTTGTGGCCTTGGGGGCTGCGCGGCAAGCAACTGGGCAGGAGATTAACTCATGATTATATCACAAATCTGTCCCAAGCCGCTGCTCCATGCCAGTACATTCAGCATGCTGATTTGAAATGTAGAAATACACCCTACATCAGAATCACTTCTTCTCGTTCTCGCTCTCTTCCTCTCTCCCCATTTCTCTGTCTCACACATGCACAGCATTAGAGATGTTCTCCAAATGAGAAACAACTTTTGCGTGCAAACCAACTGTAAAAAAATAAAACACTTGAAAACCAGTCGCAGAGAGAAAGAGAGGTCACCGAGTTAAGCTCTGTTCTTGCAGTTCAGACTAAACAATCCTTAGAGGCCTATGTTGTCCCACGTTTACCTAATCTACTCTCGTTCAACAGAGGTTGTGTAATTTGAGAAGGGATGGAGCTGAACTGCCTCCTAAGGGGTTCGGCCACAAGGTCAGATCATTCACAGATGATCTCTTACAGAAAGCGAGAGAGAAAGAAAACTAAAAAGGATTAATATGGCCTGGGTGACTTAGCAAGCGTGGTATGTTGTTGTGAGGCTGCGGATCCAGTTTTCGAGGGTTTTCGTAATTGTCTATAATTTTTCAAACCTCCATTTGTTGTCAAATGGAGTATAAATGCTCTTGAAATGATTTAAAAACAACAACAAAGCAGTTAAATGTTGGATTAGTACATAACCATCGGACCAGTGGGATCCTCTAGTCTAGGGAGTAGGTGGGCTCAAGCCAATAGCTTTGCCAGACATATACAATTCAATAATCCTTGAATGACTAAATATGCAAAGTGTACTTTCCTCTGCAGGCATATAGCATGTTGAACTGGTTGTTTCTCCTGAAATGCTGGCATACTTTACTCTGAGGCAACACTTGGTCATCAGAAACCGTGTGGGGCTATCACAATCATCACCTGATGGCTGTCTACCACAACCGGTCATTACCTGTGTTGGTTAACACAGTTGGCCTCCTTTATTTGACTCCCTAAGTCGAAAGCATCTGGGCTTGTGACAGGAAGGTCACCGGTTTGATTCCTGGATCGGCAGGACAGAAAACTGGAGCGGAAGTGTGTGTGAGATGCTCTACCCTCCCTTACCATTGAAATACCCTTGAGTAAGGCACTCAGCGGCCTACAGGAGGAGGAGACTGTTGTTGTGCTGGTCAGCCCCATGGTAACAGTGTGTGGTGTGTGTGGTGTGTGTGGTGTGTGTGTGTGTGTGTGTGTGTGTGTGTGTGTGTGTATGAATGTGAGGCACAGCATTGGTGAAAAACTACAACTACCACTACTACTTTCGGCTGCTCGCGTTAGGGGTCGCCACAGCGGATCACCCGCCTCCATCTCTTCCTGTCCTCAGCATCTTCCTCTGTCACACCAGTCACCTACATGTCCTCCCTCACCACATCCATAAACCTCCTCTTTGGCCTTCTTCTTTTCCTCTTCCCTGGCAGCTCCATATTCAGCATCCTTCTCCCAATATACCCAGCATCTCTCCTCCACACATGTCCAAACCATCTCATCATTGATGAAAAAGAGAATCTCATTATTTAGCAGGCACACCTCCCCTAGCTCAGTAAAGGTTTAAATACCCGCTGCACCACAGCCAGGGCACAGACTTTACAGAGTGCAGGTGGGTATTTGTATGCCACTGTTGTACAGTATACATATTCATGACGCTAACTATAGAAAGACAGACAAAGCACCATTCAAAAAAAAACAAACTATACTTGGCCAGACTTTTGAAACACTTTGAAAGACTCTAGGTTTTTGCTTTTCTTTTATCATGCAAGAGCGCTATCAAGACAGTGTTTTGCAGAGGAGACTGGGATCAAATGAGGTCAAGGAAGAATGATTATCGTCTCTGTGGAGCGCCTCGATTCTGTTTCTGAAGAGTCATATCGCCACCTACTGGTAACACGTATAAAGGTAAAAGAATAGGCCGCTCATCAGCAAAGCGGCAGGGATTGGAGAAGAATCTATACACAGTAAATGTTCAAAGCTTTTTGGGGTTTTTCTTTCATGCTGTCATATTTGTGAGAGGAACGGAAATTATCCAAGATGCTGGGGTTAGTAAGAGAGAGACAGAGAAAGACAGAGAAAGAGAAATAATGAGCATGAACAGACAGACATTGAGTGAGAGCAGGAGGGTGGGATTTGGTACAAGGATGGGGGTGAGGTCCCGCCTGGATAGAAATTTGTAGCAAACTGAGAATTTGTGGAAACAGCCTCAACAAGTGGCCTTATCCCTGAGATCTGTCCTGTGAGAGATGGAGCGAGGAGGGGGGATCACATTGGTATTTACCTGCTAGATTCTACAGCAGGCCATCAATCTGAGTATGTGCCTTTCAACCCTCTTCTCCCACCCTCCTCCTCCACCTCCCTTCGGCGTTTCATCAGTTGCCTGTCCCTCCCTCCATCTGTTCTGCCGTCATGTACTCCTCTGGCATGTGTATGTTTGGATGTTTCAGGAGCCCAGCTGGTTGTGTAGGCAATAGGAGGAGAGGGGGAGGAGAAAGTAGAAGGGAGAAGGGAAGGGGGGGTGGGGTAGGGGAAGGTGGGAGTGTAGATTGCTGGAGCCATGGCTCCAGTCTAGCATGACTCAGTCTGGATGCATCCGTGCCCTGAGGGTAAAAACACGAAACACAAACCAAAACACGCAGTCCCCCATCACCCCCAACCCCGCTCCGCCCGTCCCGCCCCACCCTCTGTAATCAGTGTGCTCAGGCACTCACTTTCCCCCCTTAACAGACAATTCCATGTCCCCTGGACCAGCTGCACAGAACGCTAATAACAGATATGACGAGGTGGGGGTGTGTGGGGCGACTGGAAAAGCATTAGTATGGTGTCTATTTGGATTTCCCTATGAGGCCTGTAGAGAGGGAGCTGGGCCAAACTGGGCTAAGCTGGTTCTCTAGTCGGGCAGTCTTGCAGCCAGCGCTGGACGGAGAGGAGAATGGGCCTCTTTGTGCACCACCGCAGAGGGCCGCGGCTGGTGTCTTGTAATGCGACGACCAGGAGAGCGCTAACTGATGGACATGAGAGAAGCCGGAGTGTTTATGGCCCCAGGTGGAGGGACCACCTGTTTAAACAGCCAGCGCTATCCTGAGGAAATGAAAACTTCCATCTCTACAGAGCTGTGTGGATCCTGCACACCAAATCCCTCTCTCTTCCTCTGGCTCAGTCACTATCTACTGTTTCCACAGCTGGCCCCTGGCCTGTCTTTCCTGGTCGCACACCAAATCCATGCTATGCACAGAGCCAAAAACGGGGGGGGGGGGGGGAAGCAACACTAAACTCATTAAAGTGCAACTGAAATACTAAATGTCTTTTTTTCCTGCAGTATTTTACATATACGTGTGTCAAATTTTGAGGCAAGAAGGTCAGCTCTAAAGTAGGCCACAGCTGTGTGTCACAGTACAACCGCGATTATTCACCAGCCAGCCATGTGACAGAAAAAGCCTCCTGTTTGGGTCTTTCTCTGGTGTGGTGAAGGTTGAAGTCTGAACAAGGTGTTCTGGTGGCATGGCTGTGGGGTCATGCCAAAGGCCTGGGACAAACGTGCCCTGTGACTGACCTTGCCCTGCCACTGATGAGTGCACTGCTCACACTGTGAGATGGTTCGCCAAGCGGAACAATTCCACTTGACTGGAAGACAAGGCGCAGCAGGGCAGAATCCATCCAATCATCAAAAATCCCACAGCAAACATTAGACCGACAGGGAAAGGTGAAATGATTTGGAAGCTACAGTGCATTATAAAGTAGTAGAAACTATTACTACAGTATATGTGAATATAACTTTTTAGGATTTATCAAGAGCATATTTTGTCAGTTTCCAAAGCATGTTCCCAAAGACTGTTGGGGGACCAACTTAGTTTTTAAAGACTTAGATTTACATCCCAAAAGTGGGGAAAGTGACACAACACACTAATTTTCTCTTGCACAACTTTATCCTGAGGCAAAAGCAAACTTCTCCCAGATGGTGGGTATTAACCTTGAGTCCCTGTCTCTTCCCAGGCAGTCTTGTCCTTATCAGCAGAGGCAGACTCCTGGCGTCAGACTGGGCAGACTGCCCTACCTGGATATAAACACTACCTTAACTGCTCCCATCACCATGGAGATACCCTTCAGGAGAGACCAATGAAATGCCTGACAATGGGAGAATAGCCTGCTAGTGAGTGCCATCAGCTCTTTTCATGAGCAGCTAATGTACTCCCTTGCATCTGTCAATAACAGGCTGACTGTTAGTATAGCTGTTTGCCAAGTCCTCCAGACAGACAGACAGACAGACAGATGGACAACAGGCCCCTGCTCATGCACCCCCCCCCCACAAGTGAAGCACAAGCTTGCTTTTTTTCCCTTCTTTTTTTTAACTTTACTATTTTCAAATTATACCTTTCAGAGCTGTCGTAAATCATACCTTGTTGCATTAAATGCTTTTGTGTCAAGCAATAAAAATGCATGAGAAATTTACAGTGGAGGGAAAAGTGATTCAGCTAATAGCATGGGGTGAACGTTACAATAAATTCATTCGTAGGACAGAATCAGTGTGTAAAAAAAAACCCTCAACATCCCTCAACATGGTTCTTTGACTATAAATTATCATTTTTTTGACAGCTGGAAAAAAAAAGGCTCCAGACTGTGAGTACACCCAACAGCCAGTAGGAGTCTCTCCATACCTCTGATGCTGAGTGGGGCAGATCAGAGCATGCCCTGCTGGACACAAGTCAAGAATGATCTTAACAGAGCCGAACCTCCGTCACAACCTAAAACCCAGCCCAGGGGAACAGGTCGACCCACACATCTCCTAACAGACAACAGCTACAGTTACACATAAAATGCATACTTAAGGGAGCATATAAACACTTTATGGAACTGCCACAGCTGGTATGAAATATGAAAACACGTAAATCCCCTCTCACTTTTGAAACGATTGTGCCAAAATTCCCTCGCCTCGCCCCGCATTTCCAGGCTACGTCTCACACCTTACTTACAGACTGAGTGAGCGCAGAACTCAAGGGTGTCTTTGGAAAAAAAGAAAAGATCAGAACACACACACACACACACACACACACACACACACACACACAACACAGTGACAGGCTGAATGTGGCATTCATGTATGAAATTAGTTTGCCTTGCCAGCACGACCCTCAGCAGAGCGAGACAAAAACAAAGAGAAGTGACTCCCTCCCCACTTAACATTTATTTCTGTTTAGGTGTTGGTAATAAATGCATCTTCATTACCCTTTACAACACAAAGAAAGAGGGAGGGCAAATGAACAGGGGGAAGAGAAAGAATATAGTTTAGGATGTTTAGAGCCTCTTTGCTGATCTCACTGGGCTTAGTAGAGGAAGCGTCAAGGCAATGCATACGGCTGTCTTGGCCCACCGTGGGCACGGCTTTTCAGCAAGGCAGGCAGGAAGCATCTGTGTCCGAGGGCCATGGAAAGGCAGGCAGGCATCAAGTAGAAGTCCCATGGCTCCACCCAACACATCGCATCAGCAGCCTGACTAGAGGAATTCTGTGTCGGCTCCATAGCTCAGAGCCTCATGATTTCCATGATTCAGAAAACACAGATGGAATAACAGAATGGGAGACATAAATAAGGTTTTTAGATACTAACTAAGGAGTATGCTGAATTTGGAGATTTGGAGGGAAATTATTACACAATTTGTGAACATACTCAGAATTTAAGGTAAGTTGTCCTTAAACCATCCGTCACTCTACCTCCCAGAAACCCTGTTGTGCTTTTGTGTCTTTGTGCACATGAATGAGGGCATTACAGCATGCACATCAGTAAACGCATGTGGGTTTGTTGTATGGGGATGGAGGAAAAAAAAACTGTCAAAGCGATCTGCATCACAGAAGACTATGCCAAAAAAAAAAAGGTAAGGAACACAGCCATTTTTTTGACTACTTTTATTAATCCCCATGGGGCAATTCTTTCTCTGCATTTAACCCATCCTAGCTGTGTAGCTAGGAGCAGTGGGCAGCTGCAGCACCCGGGGAACCAACTCCAGTTCGTCTTGCCATGCCTCAGTCAAGAGCACAGACAAGAGTATTAACCCCAACATGCATTTCTTTTTGATGGTGGGGGGGAACTGGAGCACCCGGAGAAAATCCACCGCAGACACGGGGAGAACATGCAAACTCCACACAGAGGACGGACCTGGATGACCCCCCAAGGTTGGACAACCCAGGGGTTCGAACCCAGGACCTACTTCCTGTGAGGTGACAGCGCTAACCAGAGCCCATTTTGCTCCTGTTTTAATAATTGTAGTTGTTCACGCAAACTTTTTTTTTACAGTAAAAATGGTAAAAAGAAAAAATATCTACAAAAAAAACATACAAAAAAACCACCCTGAATTTGGTAAAAAAAAAGAAAGAAAACCAAACAGATTTCATAGGGCCCTGATAGCTTTAGCAATGCTGCCAGCACATAATGTCTTCTGAATGCAATGGTGGGACAAGGGAACACACTCTTTCATTCTGTCTCAACCCTCAGGCTAAGAAAACACTAAAGAAAACAGTGTGTGGTGTTGCAACTGCTGGCTGTGAGGCCTGCCTCCTCATATACTAAAACCTCCAGCGAGTAAAACTTTTTTTCCTTTTGCTGGGCTACACACATCCAATTGTAGCAAGCAGCCACTGCAAAAGGGTTTCGCTAAGATCATGACGGATGGCGCTCAGCGGGGTTTAAGGAGGAGCAACAGTGGCTAAGAGCGAGCCCGGATGAGTGGGCCTGGTGGGCGCTGGGTTTGCATTTTGGTGACTGTGCGGCTGCCCCTGCTGGGCTCAATGGGGGATGAGAGGCTGGCCACAACAGCCAGAGGCAAGTGGCCCAATGTAAACAGCTTCCTCTGGCGGGAAGGCTGGGGAGATTCTGTAATTACTGGTGGTTATAAGAAGATGAATTAAGACTTGGAGAGAGAGAGAGAGAGAGAGAGAGAGAGAGAGAGAAGGAAGGAAAAAGACGGAGAGGGAAAGCAGCATAGGGTGGGGGTGTTGAGTAAGTAGAGGGGGTTAGATAGCTTGTTTCCATCTCTCACATTGATCTTTATCTTCCATAGATTCCCAGGCTCCGAGTTGAACTGTTGAGTCCGGGCCTGGGAGAGATGGTTGGGGCAGGGAGTGGAGTTCACACCAACGCCACACTTTGATGCCAAAGACATTTCAGAACATCCTCTGTTCCTAAGGCCCTTGGCAAATCATCTTTTATTCTACTGAGAGTGAATGTGCAGAAAATATTGGAGTTAGTGTGAGAGTCTGTCCAGTAGAATGATGAACTCCGGACATTTTTTAAAATGTTTCTTTCATTTCAACACTTGGACTTCTATTCTCCTCTTAAATGAATTTGATCTTGTTTGCCTGGAGGATAACTCAGTGGGTGATACATCTTTTTTTTTCCAAACACAAAACAGAAGAATCTTGCAAACTAAACTCAGCAGAGAAAAACACAAACAAACATGTCTTTAAGGAACTCTTATAAACATGTTCTATCAAATAAAAGTAGAGCCTTTTTTTGCACTTCAGAGGCTTTCCTTTTTATCCAAAAGAACCCCCCCCCCAAAAAAAACCAAAGGTAACCTTTAACACTAGAAAATCAGTGAGATGCCAGAGTGTTGCTTTTCATGGCACTAAAACCTTGATCTGAACTAGATACAAGCAAAGAAAACTCAGGGTGCTTTATCTTTGAAACAGCCTCTGAACCTGTCGATTATGAGTTATTCTTTAACTTTGAATAACTCGCTATAACTTCCGCGTGAATGAAAGAAGAGCTCTTTCGTTAAAAATTAATTTGACATGCACAGCAAACTACAAAGGATCCCCGGTATGCCAAAGTTTGACGTTAAATCAGAAAAATTTGCTTTTGATTTGATTGACTTTTGTCTCCTTGTAGTTTTTAACATATCTAAAAGGGAAACAATAACAAATATTAACAATGTGTCTGTGTATATATTGTAGGGATAACACGCCATTTGTAACCATAATTCTGAGCAGTCTTCTGTGCATCTCTGAAACGCTGTGGAAATTGTGCAGAAAAGAGATATCGTAATCCCCGGACTGAAAGTCGCTGTTTCTTCACTCGTCTGGCTGATCCTGCGACATACTCCAAAGCGTCTTACACAATGTAATTTTGTCGGACGAATACGCTACATTTCAACTAAGGCCACTGGATGGCAGTGTTCAATCTAGTGTATCAATTGAAAATACTGTACCACCATATAAATGCAGCTTATGCACCGGAGCAATTTACGCCCCCCCCCGCAACAAGGCGTTTTTTGCTGAGTGCAATTACACTTTGGTGTGACCTGTAGTCCGGGAAATACGGTAATGTTGAAAATTGTGATTGCATCTCTTTAATGCGGTGGACTTTACAGTGAAATAGCTACATTTAGGTTGAAATATTTTTGCATTAACCTGTTTTGCACTCTAAGCGTTTGAGTTTAATTTCATCAATCCATTAATACATGATACTTCATCAAGACCCAGTCTTAGTGTATATACAGAAGAATGAGGCTGCCTACTTCCTGTTATTCTAATGTTTCAATCCTCCAAGGACCTTTGTCAGTTTGTTTTTTAGTCCGTCATTTTCCTGGCTACATGTTTATTCTTCTGTCTTGCACCTGCCCATACTGGTTGGATGTGTATGCTCTGTTGACCTCTGCCCGTCCGTAAGTGTGCCCTCATGTCTGTGTGAGACGGAGTGACAATCCCCGCCTGCAACACCCCTTCCCCCGTTGCTTCTCTTTGGCCTTCACTCCAGCTTCTTTCTGATTAACAAATTAACAATCTTGGGAACTGATATGGGCTTCAGGTAGTAGCACGGGGGTATGTGACCTTGCTTCTTAGGATTAAGCTTCCTTCATACACAGATTACATAGCATTTAGTCCCATGGCGGAAGGTGGAGCCGGGGACGGAGCGTGGGGGACGGAGGGGTTAGCTCCGTGTGCCCCTTACAGATTAGCACAAAGCTCTCGGTAATGAAAGACAGGAGAGCCGCCACTCCCCGCTTCGCCTTTGAAGTCCGATCTGACAGGGGAATACAAAAGGCCTTCTCCAGGAGGAGCCCCAGAGGGTCAAGATCCATACGCAGTCTCCCTCAGGGCTTCACTGATAAGAGAATCGGGATTAGACCGTCCGTCTTCAAATTCTCTCTTTAAAACACTTTTTTTCCTCTCGCTTTCCTTCTGTCTCTCTCTTTGTCTCTCTCCGCTTCACTTTCGTCAACTTGTGCTCAATCAATCAACCTCACAAAGTCTCTGCCTTCACATCCCCAAACTGAATTAGATTCCAGGAGTCAGAGTCAAAGCTTCGGAAATCTCATTCTGAACTCGTCAAAGGACCCCTTGGTCTGGATGGAGTCTTTCGCTTAAAGCTGCAGTCTGGGACTTTCTCCATCAATAAATTGTTATTTTATCCATGTGGACCATGGAGTCAGGTTACTAACTGGCATCTTTACCACGGTTGGGGACACTCCGCATACAACTGTTGAAATTTTTGATCAGGTATGATAAACACTGGTGCAGCATCAAACACATTCATACTCAAGAAGGAAGGGAGATTGAAACGTGATGACGATTACATGATGCTTCTGTTGGCCAGCTAATGTACCAATTCTACAATCAAGTATTACAGTAAGACAATATTCCCTTATAATTTGATGTGGTTTGTATTACATTAGATTGCCTGTTAGCCTTGGTCTGAGGATGCTGTTTTTAGAAGGGTGGAAACTGTTTACTGCTGAGCTGACAGCACATGAGCAACAGAGGCCGCTATACCCTGTTTGTAATTCTTGCTGTCGGAGGGAGGGACAGTTCAGGGAAATCACCGATTTCAGTTTCAAAGCAAGTCTTATTCTTTTTTTCCCCCCATTTTTCTCCCCAACTGTATCCGGCCAATTACCGCACTCTTCTGAGCCGTCCCGGTTGCTGCTCCACCCCCTCTGCCGATCCGAGGAGGGCTGCAGACTACTACATGCCTCCTCCAATACATGAGGAGTCACCAGCCGCTCCTTTTCACCTGACAGTGAGGAGTTTCGCCAGGGAGACTGCTATCCCACCAGTTCCCCTTCCCCCCCAAACAGACGCCCTGACTGACCAGAGGAGGCGCTAGTGCAGCAACCAGGACACATACCCACATCCGGCTTCCCACCCGCAGACATGGCCATGGGGATGCCCGACCAAGCCGGAGGTAACACAGGGATTCGAACCGGCGATCCCTGTGTTAGTAGGCAACGGAATAGACCGCTACACTACCCGGATGCCTGCAAGTCTTATTCTTAGCAAAGTTAGGTTGAACATAGAAAGAATTCAACTTCAGAAGGTCAGCCTGGACCACTGGAGGAAGGTGGATGTGCTGTCAGGAGAGAAGAGAGTGCTAGGGTAAAGCAGTAGAGGAAGTCAGGGTTTTAGACAGACTCAAGACTTATCAGTGGGATTGGCCAAAGCTGGCAGGACAAGAAGGTCACAAAAACTCTTCTGCCACATGCTTTTACACATTAAAAAGAATTCAAATGAAACAGCGCTGAGCCTCGGCGCGGTTATACACCAAGGAACATAATCAAGTTTTACTCACACTTGAGGCAAGGACATGGGGTTAAGGGGAAAAGTCTGAAGTCAAATAACTTAAAAAAAGATAACAGAGAAAGAGGCTTAGAGCAGTAAGACTGAGGGAGAGGGAGAGGAAGTGAGGAAGTAAACAAAGGCACAGAGGTGAAATGGATGTCACACTCAGTGCTCGAGGCTCATCGGTAGAGCAGCAAGTGATGTCACCGATGGACAAGTCTGACACCGCATTAATAAGCAGTCTGTGGCTCACATATAAGCACCACATATGCACCCAAAAACACTCAACCACGCTTACAAGCGCACACATTTCTCTCTCTGGGCAACTCCCACCTGATCTGAAGAAGGGCCCAGTGGATAAATCAAGGCTTTTAAACAGGGTGAGGTCTTCGCCAACCAATCCAAGGCTTTGGAAAGAGGAATGTACTCCACTGTGAGTTGTTGGGGTGGGGCGGGGTAGACGGCATGCCGAAAGAGATGCCTCCAACTGTGTTGCAACCCAAGTTGGCTATTAATGGACTATCCAGAGATGCTCCCCCTTTAGAGTCAGCAATTTTTTTTAGCAAGAATGCCCTGACTCATAATTACAGTGACTAGGGAGTTTCCAATCAAGTTTTTCTTTTTTGCTTCTGATCTGATCCAAGTTATTTTCTATTGAGTATCTGTTGTTACCAATTCCTGATGTGACAGTTATCATGTTTCCAGCATAATATAGCTGAATAGTGCACACTTTGAATACATTAGTTAGTAAAATCAGTCCAATTTAGATTAAGATATACTTGACAATTTAAGATTTAGCTTTGCCTAAAGGGAAAAAAAATCAAAACTGTCCGTCCATGGTTTATCATATATTTATTTTTTGAACGTAGTAACAAAGTGAAAAAATTACAAAAATAATACTAAATACAATAACTCTGACAAATATGAAAAAACTGGCCAAAAGGAAAGGATCCAAAGAGTAACATATAAAACTAATTTCTTTTTACCTGCCCGTACCACATTAGTCGTGTTGAAGGTAGCTCGGGCTCAAGAAACACTGGCATTGCAGACTTTACAAGTGGCTGTTGGTTTGCTTTAAATTTCCAATTTAAAGAAGTTCCACACTGCAAACATTTTACCTGCTTTCTTGTGTTGAACATTTAAATGCACGCCTCACTGTTGCCACTCATGTATGTCAGTTTATGACACTTAGATGGAGCACAATTGGGTGTGCACAACACCAATATGACAGCAGGTGTAGACAGAGTTGGGGTAAAACAAATCAACGATCGGAATTCGATCTGGCTTAATGTAGTTGATAGCGATTAAACAAAATAAGCCTTGAGCAGCTGTGATACCAATCTCTATGATCAGCTCGGGACATCCCTAAAGTTGGGAACACACTCATCATTATCATCATCATCATCATCATCATCATCATTATCATCACACTAGAGGACCTTTAAAGCCCTGATCAACTGGGAAAACATTCAGCATCACGCATTTAATTACTGACGTTTGCCAATTACAGTTGTTGACAAGCACACTTGTTCCAACTGCCGTCACAGAGATGGACACACATGCCGATGAGCTCAGACTTGTCACAGATTCCAGTTGTAAAAAATCAAACTTGTTATATATCATTGTAGCGGCTCTGACTGGTAGAAGGCTCGATCGGGAGGTGAGCGATTTGAATCTTAAAACCCCAAACACTACAAGATAACGTGTGCTGACTCTCCGCGGTGACATGCCCTATTTTGATCTCCGCAATCTTGAAAATCAGTCGTCGTGGCAAAATCAGGGACATAATCAGCCTTTAAATCATCGAGTGCGTTCCTGCCTTAACCACATTTATATCTACAATGCCTTCACAAGAGAGACGTCATTGGCTCTCTGTATGGTGCCAGAGTGCTAAAAACAAGTTTGAACTTCTTTGATATATCTGTTTTGTTTTTTTTGTTTTTTTTAGGTACTGCTGCGATGGTACAGATGCCAGGTTATCATTCGTTTTAATGAGCTAAAGCCAAGTTGGTGCTGTCATCCACCGTTCCATTGACCCCTTGTGGAAGTCAGCTTATTAGTAAATGCCCCCTCCGTATCTTTAACCGACTCAAGTCCGATCAAGGGATTTGGAAGTAAGAAATGAAGAAGAAATGGGGGGGGAAACAGAATTGGTCAAGAGAAAGCCACAAGAAGGACAGGAGAATATGAGAGAGAGAGAGAGAGAGAGAGAGAGAGAGAGAGAGAGAGAGAGAGAGAGAGAGAGAGAGAGAGAGAGAGAGTACTAACACATAGTAACACTTTAGAGGCACAAGACCAGGTCCAAACTACACAACATATTCGGCTTCAACAAATTCCTTCAAACCTAAAAGACAATTATTATGAATATTGGCAATCTCAAACAAAATCCCAAAGCAAGATGCAATGCTATTTGGCCCTAGACAGAGAGTACACATGAGCAGATTACCACATTCAAATAAAAGAAACAAATTTGAGAAACATACTGACAAAATACAGACTCAGTGAGCATTGCCTAGCAATAGAAACAGGCAGACATAAAAAGACCCGGATGCCAAGCGACGAACATTTCTGTCAACAGTGTGAAGACAATGTTGTCGAGACAGAGCTGCACTTTTTAGCTGAATGCAAGACATTCCGGGAAATCCGCGATTACTACTTTCAGAAATGTGAGAGACACCCCAAAATCACTGCCCTGCCAAACCCCAGAAAATTGCCCTACATACTAGGTGAACACAGAGACAGCTGTACTGTGGCTGCACAGTATGTTCTAGCCTGCCACCGTCTGAGGAACAGTGTGTGATACTCCGTACTCCTTCCCAATGGGGAGGACCGGGACAACACTTGGACGGACACACACACATGTTCACACACACGGACAGCCCTCCCCCACCCACACACACACACACACACACTTACAGGGCCACACAGACGATGGCAAAAAGATTTTTATTGCATCTGTTGATGTACAGTGCATCCGGAAAGTATTCACACCCCTTCACTTTCGCCACATTTTGTTATGTTACAGCCTTATTCCAAAATGGATGAAATTCCTTTTTTTTCTCATCAATCTACATACAATACCCTGTAATGACAAAGTGAAAACGGTTTTGTAGAAATTTTTGCAAATGTATTAAAAATAAAAAACTGAAATATTGCATGTACATAAGTATTCACACCCTTTACTCAGTACTTGGTTAAGGCAACCTTGGCAGCGATTACAGCCTCAAGTCTTCTTGGGTATGAAGCTAGAAGCTTGGCACACCTATATTTGGGGTATTTCTCCCATTCTTCTCTGCAGATCCTTTCGAGCTCTGCACAGCTATTTTCAGGTCTTTCCAGAGATGTTCAATGGGGTTCAAGTCTGGGCTCTGGCTGGGCCACTCAAGGACATTCACAGACTTGTCCTGAAGCCACTCCTTCGTTGTCTTGGCTGTGTGCTTAGGGTCGTTGTCATGTTGAAAGGTAAACCTTCGCCCCAGTCTGAGGTCCTGAGTGCTCTGGAGCAGGTTTTCATTAAGGATCTCTTTGTACTTTGCTCCATTCATCTTTCCCTCGATCCTGACTAGTCTCCCAGTTCCTGCCGCTGAAAAACATCCCCACAGCATGATGCTGCCACCACCATGCTTCACTGTAGGGATGGTATTAGCAAGGTGATGAGAGGTGCCTGGTTTCCTCCAGACGTGACGTTTGGCATTCAGGCCAAAGAGTTCAATCTTGGTTTCATCAGACCAGAGAATCTTGTTTCTCATGGTCTGAGAGGCCTTTAGGTGCTTTCTGGCAAACTCCAAGCGGGCTGTCATGTGCCTTTTACTGAGCAGAGGCTTCTGTCTGGCCACTCTACCAAAAAGGCCTGATTGGTGGAATGCTGCAGAGATGGTTGTCCTTCTGGAAGGTTCTCCCATCTCCACAGAGGAACGCGGGAGGTCTGTCAGAGTGACCATCGGGTTCTTGGTCACCTTCCTGACCAAGGCCCTTCTCCCCCGATTGCTCAGTTTGGCTGGGCGGCCAGCTCTAGGAAGAGTCCCAGTGGATCCTAACTTCTTCCATTTACGAATGATGGGGACCACTGTGCTCTTCGGGACCTTCAAAGCTGTAGAAGTGTTTTTGTACCCTTCCCCAGATCTGTGCCTCGATACAATCCTGTCTCGGAGGTCCACAGACAACTCCTTTGACTTCATGGCTTGGTTTCTGCTCTGACATGCACTGTCAACAGTGGGACCTTATATAGACAGGTGTGTGCCTTTCCAAATCATGTCCAATCAGTTGAATTTACTACAGGTGGACTCCAATCAAGATGTAGAAACATCTCAAGGATGATCAGTGGAAACAGGATGAACCTGAGCTCAATTTTGAGTGTCATAGCAAAGGGTGTGAATACTTATGTACATGCAATATTTCAGTTTTTCATTTTTAATAAATTTGCAAAAATTTCTACAAAACCTTTTTCACTTTGTCATTATGGGGTATTGTGTGTAGATTGATGAGAAAAAAAAGGAATTTAATCCATTTTGGAATAAGGCTGTAACATAACAAAATGTGGGGAAAGTGAAGGGGTGTGAATACTTTTCGGGTTGCACTGTATGTTCTGTATTCGTGCATTCTTATTGTCCTTTATGTGAAAATGCGTTGCAATACAAATGTATATTTGTCATGCTAATAAAAGCACATTTGAATTTTTTGAGAGAGGGAGTGAGAGAGGGAGAGAGATGAGAGAGAGAGAGAGAGAGAGAGAGAGAGAGAGAGAGAGAGAGAGAGAGAGAGAGAGAGAGAGAGAGAGAGAGAGAGAGAGAGAGAGAGAGAGAGAGAGAGAATGAGTGAGAGAGTGGAAGAAAGACCGAGCAAGTTTCCAAACTTTAATCTGGCAAGTTAAGAGGGATCTTGTGTTTATTTATAGCGACAGACCAGAGGAGAGACAGGGAGACAGGCAGACTGAAAAGGCAAAGCAAAACTTGTTGGTACTCAAGATAAAACATCATCGGGGTGACAGAGGGCCAAGGCTGGATGGAGGGGTTGGGTGGCTATGGAGGACTCGGAGGAAGCTCATTATCTCCACTATCTTCATCCCTCACAACACTTCCACCCACTATTCTCTTTTCTCCTCCAACAGTGCATTGCTCTCTCACCATGAACTTTCTACCATACTGGCACAGAGAACAGCATTGATTATTACTGATACTGGTGGCCACACTATTTATATAAAAAAGCCCTACAGAATAACTGCACATTTGATCAGGTTTTTTTTTATATACATGCCTTAATTACAATAAAATACATCATTCCTGGATGAGGCCTCAACATGTCTGCGCAAATATGATAATATCCTAATTTCCTGTAATAAATCTGTCAACATTGCACTCCTGCTAGTTCAGCTCTGCCATAGGCATGAAGCCCCAAATGCTTTTGTGTGTTTTGGTCCACAAATACGTCAAACATGCAAAAAAAAAGTGGAATGTTATCGCCTCCATTGATCAGACAGGGAGTCTGGCTCAAGCCAACCACTTCCCTTTCCTGTCTGTGCGAGAAGCCAGACCCCAAATTTTCTATTTCTGAACATTTTCCGAAGGAGATGATGTTACCCTTATTTAAGTTCATTCATCCATCCATCCATTATCCAAACTGCTTATCCTTACTCAGGGTCACAGGGATGCTGGATACATCCCAGCAGTCATTGGGCGGCAGGCAGGGAGACATCCCATCCTGGACAGGCCGCCAGTCCATCACAGGGCTGACACACACACATTCACATCTAGGGACAACTTAGTACAGCCGATTCATCTGACGTACATGTCTTTGGACTGTGGGAGGAAACCGGAGCACAGCCACGCAGACATGGGTAAAACATGCAAACTCCACACAGAGGACAACCCAGGACGACCCCCAAGGTTGGACAACCCTGGGGCTCGAACTCAGGACCTTCTTGCTGTGAGGTGACCAATGTGAGATATTCGTTGTTATTTTTTTCTCCTAATGAATGGATCAATTAGTACCAGTGGTGGTCCCTTGCCCTAAAGGGTAGCCCTATTGATTACAACAGAAAGAGGACTTTACACATGCAACAAGTATTCAAGTTGGAGCCCTAATACTTGAATAAGACCACTGATTTAAATAACGTGGGAGGACTTCTGTTAACCAATCTTACTGTGGCCTTGTTCGCCACCTGTTTGCGTGCACACAACAGCCCAAGCCCGGCAAAGATTTATCAGTCCTCTTATAGCTAGGGCTGCCACCCAACCAGCTGCAGGCCCATTTTGTTTTATTGTGGCAGCTGAAGCTCTCCACAGCCTTGTGCCCTTACCCAGCAGGCAGACCCACTGTGACCACATACACAAAATTAGTTTGGAAGATGTCTTGCAGGTTTTGCGTTCAACAGCCATGTTAAAGTTGACCTTGCCGAAAAAAAGAAAAAAAAAAACGTTTCCAGAATGTTTAGTTTAGCAAATGTGATCAGTACTGTTTATAAATGCTGCGGAGTAATTTAAGCCCTTCTCTGATGTAAAACCCAAATGAAATCTAGAGGTTTTTTAGTAGTCAAGTGAAGTTGAACTCTATCTCCATCTGAGGTGGTGGATGTGCGGTTGTGTGACAGAGATTGTATAAACAAACCAACTCCAGATATACTGATAATAAAGGATGTGTGGTCTAGGCAAAGTGGAAGACGGTTTGGTGGAGAAACCGAGTTACATGTAAGACTTCACTGCGTGCTCCATTTTTTTTCTGGAAATGTTGAATTGGCTGGCCCCATAACAAACCAATTTCAGATATTCTTGCTAACATGGGGACCTCAATATGCCCTCCACATAGTCTCTGTCAGAAACAGCTATTTCTTTTCAGGAGCAGTCAATGAGAGGAAAATGTAATGCACAGGCAATGATGACATCAAATCTAACCAGCAGCATAAGCATGGTATGAAGCTACACCGAGGCCCTGATTTCTCCATGTGGTGGAATCAGAGATTAGCTTTGGGATTTGCAGCATCTGTGCTGCTTAAGGTTAAAACATTAGATCTTAAAACATTTTCGCTCCTCGTCACAGGGTTACGTTTTGATCTCCTCCAGTGCTTGAAAACCATAACTTATTTCTTTTTCTCTGATTTATTTATGTACCCGACACATTTTATAACTGATTCGAAGAATGTGCTGTGATGGAATACAACTTTTTTTTTTTTTTTACTTCTGCTCAAGTGATGGTGCATGGTAACCTTCAGTTGCCTCAATCTCTTCAGGACACCCACAACTTCATCGCTGCATCTAACCCGAGCCCCTTCTGTGGCCACAAAGGTAATCAAATGCTAGTGAATGTGCACACAGGACCACACTCATCAACACACCCGTTTGCAAGCTGATCTAAATTGTGGTCGAAAGCATGAATGCTGCCATTCCACTTTGAAAACAGCCTCACCCAGACCTCGTCTCCTGTGCTAGCACAGTAGTAACTAGATAGAAACAAATAGAAATAATAGATGTCGCTGCTTGGCAACCAAAACTGAAGAAAGGGAGAAGAAAGGTTTGGCTGTGCAAGGCAACACAACATTAACACTCCTTCAAAGAAAGTTGAATCAGTTCATCTGGACACAACGTTTATTGAGATAAACGTTTCTTTGCTCATCTAAGTGACCTCTTCAGTCTCAACTGACTGCAGGTATCCCCACCCTTATAAACAATACAGTGGCATAACAACCGAAAACAACGATCGGTTTCAGATGCAAATATGGGCGTGACCATTAGATCCGTTTCATATGCAAACATAGGCGTGGTCATTAACTAGTTAATGGTCATGCCCATATTTGCATATGAAACCAATTGCTGGTTTCGGTCGTAATTGCTTCCTTCTTTGACATCCGCCCCTCATCTACTTCTTCCTCACTCCCAGGATGTAGTTGCGGTGCGGGCGAAGGCAGGTGGGTCATGTAAGAGTTATGGATATATGTATGTGTGTGTGTGTGAGGTGCGGTTGGAGCTATACTAAAGTCTGTGATTGTGAGTGCTCTTTCCCCCCCTACGAGCCTCAGTCTATCACCCTCCCAAACGACTGGCTTCTGGCCCTCTCTGGACAGATGCATCACTATGTCTCTTACCATAACCTGCTTAATGTCCAAACTTCCTCACTCACTCTCACACTTCATGACTGGAGGAAAATTCAACGCACCCCCCCCCCGCACCCTTTGCAAAGTATTTTTCGTCTCTTCTCCCTCGAGCCTGAGCACACGCCTCTTTAGTAAGGATTACCGTCCGTGTCACTCACCTGTTTACCTCTGTGCTATTGCCCTTGTGGTAATCACATGCTTGTAACTGGAAGTTACTCTTTAGCCGTAGTTTAAGGATTATGCAAAGGAATAAGTCAATACAGGTTAAGTCTCTATTATCGGCGAGCCAATACTCCCCGGCATTAAATTGCCAGCGGTAAATGGTTCCTTTTGTCACGGCTGTATAATAGAAAAGAAAGATAGCATCAGTTTGTGCCCATAATCAGTGTCCGCATTTGACTGACGCGCTGGATTATTAGCATGACAGAGGGTAGGGAACAAGAGCTCCCCTCCCGTAACAATTCACAAGCTAGCTTCAAATACAGCTCAAGTCAAGAGCCTGTCACAACAACAGGTACCCTGAGGAAATCCAAACACGCACGGGTGCGCATGCACACACACACACACACACACACACACACACACACACACACACACACACACACACACACACACACACACACACACACACACGCGCGCAGGCAGGGAAGTAGGGAAGTAGGCAAAGTTGGGGTAGGGAGGGAGAGGCAACTGAAACTGTGACATTTTACTCACATGTCAGATGACAAAGGCTTTTAGCAGGGGTAATCTCGCTTACCTATATGAGAGAGAGAGAGAGAGAGAGAGAGAGAGAGAGAGAGAGAGAGAGAGAGAGAGAGAGAGAGAGAGAGAGAGAGAGAGAGAGAGAGAGAGAGAGAGAGAGAGAGAGAGAGAGAGAGAGAGAGAGAGAGAGCTATTAAACACAGCGGGCATCTCAGCAGCCAGACAGTTGGTTTGAGCTCTCCTTCATTTCTCAGAGAGTCGGGGAAAGACAGACAGGGTGAGTGGTTGTCCATATTTGGCTGCACGGGCGCTCCCCTCGACGGTCTCTGCTTAATAACACAGTCCCTCATCTGGGCTGGTAAGGCTGATGGGCAGGACTCCTCCTGGCCCTGAGCACACTCTTATCTCTGACAACCCATTCCCACATACAGCCTAGCCCTCAAAACACACCCAAATATTTGCCTGAGTAACCTCTGTTTTTTTTTTTCAACACAGTTTGAGTTTGTGTGATAACAAACACAATACTACTGCTGCTGCTGCTACTACTACTACTACTACTATTATTAATGATAATAAAACTAACATAAACAGTGTTAGAAGCAAAATCAATATATAACAACAAGCCAAATTAACTACAAGCAGGGTTACAATGGGCCTCCCAATTCGATATTACATCAATAATTTTGTGCCGATTCGATCCATCTTTTCAAATCTCACAGTATCATATAAATATTGTGATTCGATGTTATGATTTTTTAAGGCTCCACCTCCATTTATCAACAGCAAATTGGGAGAACTGCTATAAATAAATCAAAGGCAAAGCACGGCAAAATGCACTTATTTTGAGCCCCATGTGTTGCAAAAGCTTAAGACATGAACACGTTTTCTTGAGGAAACAATTCAAAATGTAAACATCGCAGATGTAGAAATCACTCCATCAAATCTCTTCACAGCATCCACTGATTGTGTTTCAGCAGTGGGATTCAAGTGAAATGCTGTGATATTGAAATCGTCATGGTTTCCTATTGGGATTTTGCACTGGATAGATTCTTCCCCCCACCCCTAATATGAAATGGGTGAGTGAGAGACGTGCGCAAACAGAGAGAGAGAAAGAGCGAGACAGAGAGAGAGAGCAAGAGAGAGAGAGAGTGAGAGGCAGGGAAAAAGGTTGGGCTTCCTCTTAATTCCCTGTCTAATTACTCGTTCCTAGCTCACCCCGGGTCACAGACCCTGCAGGTCTCGCTCTAATCCCTCTCCTCGGCCCACTTCAAAGAGCCATGATTACAGGGAGCCCAAAGAATAAAGCAAGCAAGCAAAAGAGAGAGAGAGGTGGGAGGATGGAAGGAAAGAATGAAGGGAGGAAGGAGAAGGGTGGTAACGTATCTTGTCTGCCAGTGAACTGTCTGACCTGTGAGGTCCATTCACCTCCCAGCTGATGCCTTGCTGGCTTAACTCAATCCTAGAAGGTTAAAGCCGTGTGGGTCTGAGCTCAAATCCGCTGCATTTGAGGATTTTCCGACACACACGAGTCATACACATGCAGACGCAAGCACACCCACAGCTTCTTTTCCCCATTCTTAAGACGTATGGCGGACTGATATTCATACCTGTACAAACAGACAGGGCACAATGCAAGCAGAGAGTGCATATCTGAATGTGCGCACGTTTGTGTGTGTACATTTCAATGAGACTGACCTATCCTATCTGTTAGATAAGCTAAGCAGCCAAACTGCTCACTTGGAAAACAGATAAGAAGAGGCTATACGGTGCGTTGGTTCAAAGGGTAAAGTTGTCCAGAATAACACGGTACTAGTATTGAAAATTTGATATGACTGAGCACCGTGGAACTCATCTATCTTTCAGGACTGAGGTTGACCTACTTTTATTTCACTCAATCAAAAACATACCAGAGAAAACCAAACCTGCTATTCATTTGCTGATACTGGATTCTTTTCAAAATTGCATCTGAACTAGATAGATGACAACACCCTCTAACACCAAAAGATGATCCACTTTCTAAACAGGACTGTGTGATGAGTGAATTTGACCCTTCAGGCATATCACTTCTAATACAAAAAAAAAACAAAACAAAAAAACCCCCCTTCTGTAAGCAATTTAGGATGCTAGGATTTCTCCCCAGTTCTGGACAGCTGGGAAGTTGGAGAACACAGTCTCCCCATATATTACACAGCATCATTCCATACGTGTAGTTTGAAGGAGAGAATAGGATGAAGAAGAGAGGGGGAGACGGATGAGGGAGAGCAGGAGGATACAGTAAAAGGCGAGGCCAGGCACTCTCCCTGTACTGGATGATCAGTGGCTGGAATGAGGCTGGCCGCTGGCTAGACTTGTCTTTCCACAGGTTTAAATTTAGGCTGGATCCGACAGGACGCCCCAGTCCGCCCCGCCTCACAGCCAGACTGCAGGCCAGCCAGTTACGTGTGCAAGCTATCGTACAATAAGCTATCATTCCTCTTCGCCGCTTGGCTGAGAGCTGTTAGAAAACATTACACTCGACTAAACATGAAGCTTGAAAAAAAAAAGCATCAAAAGACTTCAAAACTCCACCTGAAACCACAGCCCTGTTGCGCCAATGCTAACTTTATTTCCACAAAGATGGATTCAAGTGAGGGCATATCTTCACTCTGAAAATGCACTCTTTAAGGTTTTTATATGAGACTGAAAGTAAACGATGGCTCAATATGAATAACAATCAGGCTTTTTTTTGTTGCATTTCTAATGTATAAATTAAACTTGTTGAAATATCTCATCCGTTTCTCTGTTTTCACTCAAAAGGCACTAAGTTGTTGGAGAGAGAAAAAGATCAGGATTGCGCAACATCCGAGCGTAAATGGTGATAAAATGAAAACACTGGTGGCGAAAGTGTCCGTGGCACCATTCACCACCACCACCTGCTTTAATGGTGGGCAAACGACAATACGAGCAAGGCTGATGGTAATTGTGGGATATTCTTATCAACACTTCCGATGTGGAAACTCTGACCCGCTTCAAATTAGCAGACAGCTCATTAAGCGCAGGTCTTCTCGGGACTTTGAGGTAAAAGGGAGCTTTTTCATCAAAGAATACGAACCGGATTATCTGTTTACAAGCGATTACTCACTTCCTTCTCTTGCTGGCCTGTTGTCCACAACGTGATATCTATTCTGTAATTGCGCCTTATTCCCCTAGTGTGATAAGGGCGAGAAACATAGGCATGCCGCCTCTCATGTCAACATTTGGATGTGATCTGGCTCTCTTTATCTGGCCTCGCTGTTTTTCTTTGTGTGTGTTGTGTGATGTGTGCACGCGCATGTGTGTGTCTGTGTGTGTATCAGAGGGTGTAAACCTTCTGCATGAGACGAGCCTTGGCCTCCTCTGCAAGCCAGGGGCAGCAAACAACCGAAGAGAACAGACAGTGTGGAGTCTCCGCAGCTGCTGGCCACGGCCGCAGAGGGGGAGCTTTTAATTGAATGTGGATGCAGAATCTGAAGGCTTTTAATTTGGCCGTGGCTGGAGAAACGCTCACTGGGGGGAAACACAGCCCCGGCCTCATCCCTAACAAACCCTCCTCCCTAACCTACCCACCCACCCCTGCTTCCCAAACATCACACGCCTCTAATTACCAGCCACAGGAAAGCTGAGAAAACAACAACAACAACAACAACAACATTTACAACAGCAAGAGCAATAAGTCATGGTGATGTTTAAACATCACAGACTAACATCCGCTGAGCGAAAATCAAATTCGGGAACACAGACAGGAGTACAGAAAATGAAAAAAATTGGCGAACCGTTGTGTAACGGGCAATAGGACAGCCACGTGACAACTCCAGAAGCGGGATAAAACCTGTGTGAGGCCTGTCTATTTGTTTAAACAGCTCTAATTGTGTGAAAACTGATTCAGCTGGTTGTTCAGCTGGTCGGTCATGTGATTCGACTCTGTCAGTTCTTGTCCTCCCTTTTAAAATATCTCTCTCTTTCTCTCTCCATCTCTTTTAAAATCTCCCCCTCTCTCTCTTCCTCCTTCCTTCTCTGTGAGCATAACTTCAACCTCGGTGGAAAACATTGCATGAGGACTAGATGGAAATTTAAGCACAGGGTCACTTTTTGATTCAGTAATTCACAATGCCTGACTGATGGTCATATGCAATTCATTTGTGCTTT